>NW_006159610.1:8982012-8984112 GCF_000334495.1 Tupaia belangeri chinensis | reverse complement strand
AGGTTTTTTTTTTTTTTTTTTTTTCTTTTTTTTTTTTTTTGTAGATAAGTGCTTTCCAATATGATGTATATATAGAATCTGCTTTCCTTCTTTTTTTTTTTTTTTTTTTAAGGTTTTTGCCATAGGACGTGTGTGCTTGCTGAGGAGAGACAGAGGGATACAGATTGGCCATGCTGCAATTCCTTCTCTTTCAGTCTCCTCCTGGGATTTTGGGCCTGCACCCACACCTGCCTAACATGAGTTTCAAGCCACCAGGTTCAGGACTCGAACTATGGTTGGCCATGTGAGAGTCAAGCACCTTAACCATTATGCCGCCTACTGGCCCTAGGATCTGCTTTTATTTTAAGACATATAATCTTAGTATGGTATTTGTTTAAAACCCACAGATACTCCTTTAAATAACCTCATGTAAGCTAGGACACTGGAAATGCCGAGGGGAGAAAGGAAGAAACCGGGATGATTTGCCAATGACTGGGAATGCCAAGTAACGCCGTTGGTAGCTGTACTGTCACATGAAATAACAGGTGCATACATAAATTATGAAGTGCCATGAAGTCGTTGTTAGGAAAACAAGGATCTCCAGATGGTTCTCACACCTAGTATTTTTCCCATTGAATTTCTATTAGCAGCAATCAGATTTCTAAAGAAAAAATGTATTCTCTGGAAAATCTAGAAGACAGGTGAAAGAAGGGAAAAATACCTAAATGAAGACACATATTGAAAGATTTTTTTTTTTCTTAAAGACCATTGCCAACACCTTTTCATTGCTTTGTGTCTGTGCAGGGACGGGGAAGGTGATGAAGTTAATAGTCTGAGGAGAAGGAGGGAGGAAATGAACAAAAGCAGCACTGTTTCCCTTGTGGTTTGGTGAAGACAGAATTGAGAACTCTTTCCACACCTGCAGCAGCAGGTGGGACACAGCTGCCAGGAATGCTGTGTACCTCTGTCTTCTGAGTGGGATCTCTTAGAAAAACCATTTGGGAAGGATGAGAGGCGAGTTCCTTCTGTCTTTGAAGTCAACAACACTCAGGACTTGAAGAGGCTGGGTTTCTGCAATTCTACCAGCTGTAGGGCATGATCTCCGTTCTTCATCTGAACACGAGAGCCCCATGCACCAAGATATGCCAACTTCTCACCCAAACGTAGAAGAATCTAAGCACCTACCAGTCTGTGCAAAGTTCATAGGTGAACAGGCTCTGCTTCCTGTGGGTTGTGAGCAAGGGAGGGAGAGACCGCAGAGGGAGCTGGGTTGGGGAAGGTTCACAAAGACGACCTTGAGAGAGCTCAAGTGGGTGCTATGGAGATGCACCACTGGGGTCCTCAGCTGCCCATGAGGGCTGTCAAGAGCAGGAAGATGAAGATTCTCAGTTACCTTGGCAACCAGATAACAGGAGAAGCTGTTACTTGGTAGTTTCCATAGACACTCCCTCCTTCTCCCTACTATACTGTTTCCTCAATGGCAGCACGCACTCCACGCTTTCCCCCTTAACAAGCCTCTAAGATCACAAGACTGTTACGAGAAAAACAGGAAAATAAGGAAAGCAGAGATATCCAAGACAACGGGATGGAAAATCATTTTCTAAGCACCGGTGGAGGTCGTGGTTTCAATGACCACTGGTTACAAGAGAGCGGGGAGCCAGGCATGGTCATGGGGAAGAGGAAGAGGGGTGGTTAGCAGCAAAGATACAATGTCAGGCAGCAGATCTCTTCATTGGTTTCTGAAATTGTGAAACTGAACAAAAGTGGTGGAGGGCGGCAAGCAGACTTTATTCCCAGGTTCACTTCTCTCTCTCTCCCATCTCCTGTTCGGAGTTCTTCATGGAAACTCGCTGTAAGCGGTCTACACTCACATGGTTCCTAATAGCTGATACATCCTTTCTTTAATTCATTGATTCCACACACAATCGCTTGCCTGCTATGCAGCGTGTATTATAGTAGGCATCAGGACCCTAAGGTTAAAGGCCACAGAGTCCCTGCTCTCAGGGAACACACTTTTTTGGTGGGAGAGATTGATAAAAAGCAAGTGAGGGGCCAGCAAGTGGCATGGAGGTTATGACAGCTGGATTCCACATGACTGACTGTGTGGTTCCGAGTCCTGGT
>NW_006159610.1:8953325-8981981 GCF_000334495.1 Tupaia belangeri chinensis | reverse complement strand
TTGAAAAACACACTGGGAGTGTGTTTGTGCACGCCCAAAATACTGACAGGAGAATGGAAGAGAAGGAATTGTGCCTGGTTATCTCCCTGCCCCACCCCAGGGGAGTTCATTGGTGATTTCTCACTTTCCCTTTCTGTCTCTGATGAGTGCACCATGTAGCAAACCAAAAGAACCCCGAACAAACAAACAAACAAACAAAATACCAGTGAGTATACACACAAAATAATAATACATTGGAATAAATGTATGTCACAATGCCACAAAGCAAAACAAAGCCTTAATTTTAAGACTAAGGGAAAATCATTTACTTTTCATTGTGGGGCTGGAAAAGGTCTTTTGAAAAAGTGTCCTTTAAGTCAAGATCTTTTTAAAGAGGCTTTTGCCTTAAGGTGCATGTGCTTGCTCAGGAGACACAGAGAGAGAGGCAGAGACAGTGGGAGGGAAAGTGAGAAATCACCCTTCATGGGAGATGGCCACGCCACAATCCCTTTGCCTCCATTTTTCTTCCAGGATCTTGGGCACGCACCCACACACACCTGGAGTGATTTTCAAGCTACCAGGTCTGGGACTTGAACTGTGGTCATCCATGTGGAAGTCCAGCACTATAACCACTATGCCATCTATTGGTCCTAAGCTAAGATTTAAGGATGATTGAAAGTGGAGAGAAGGAAGAATTGTGCTCAGCAGAGGAACTATACGGAGAGTTTGGGAGACAGGAAGCCATCGGCATTGCTTGAGGAACTGGAATTAGATTAAGGTAGTGTCAGACCAGTGCATAGAGAAAATTAGGTAGATGAGGATCAATAGAGAAGGTCAGATGAAATAAGGCCTCTAAGGCCGCAGAAGGTGTTTGGGTTTTATTCTAGTCCAATAGCAAGCCATTGAGTGGGTTTAAGCCTAGGAGTGAAAGGATTGATGCATGTTCTCATTTCTTTCTTTTCCTTTCTTTCTTTCTTCCTTCCTTCTTTTCTTTTTTTTTTAAGTTTTTGCCTTCGGGTATGTGTGCTCACAGGAGAGAGAAACAGGCAGAGACAGGGAGAAGGAAAGTGAGAAATCACCCCGCAGGGAGGCTAGCCTTGCTGCAATCCCTTCTCTTATATTATCCTCCTAGGATCTTGGGCACACATGTATACACACCCAGCCATGGTGTCTGGGACTTGAACAGCAGGCGACCATGTGAGAGTCTAGCAACGTAACCACTACTCCATCTGCTGGCCTGCATGTTCTCATTTCAGTATGGCTTCCAAGTACACATTGGATGGGCCAGCCCTAGAGAGGGAGGTTGGGGTTCACTTGTTGACTGTTGTGGTGCTCCAGGCAAGAGAGAATGGAAGCATACCTATGGCATTTCTGCAACAAGGCCTAGGCTAAAGTAGTTTCCCTTTAGTAGGAGAAACACAATACACAATAAAGCAAAATAGTTAAGAGGCTCTGCAGACACCCTATTTCCTATGTGACCTTGATAAGTTACTAAACTCATGTCTGAAGAATGAGGGTTGGTGGATTGAATGAGATAATTAACTTGAAGTGGTTAGTACTATGCCAGCTACATAGTAAATGATGAGAAAAAAGAAAGCTGAGTTATTGGTCATGGAGAACTCCAAACCAAGCAGCCCAAATAAAATTCAGGTCAAGTAAAATTGTAATGGGGTGGGACCAGCAGATGGCATAATGGTTATGTTGCTGGACTCCCACATAGGTGACCACAGTTCGAGTACCAGACTCAGTGGCTTAAAACTCATGTTGTGTGCATGTGTGTACATGCCCATGATCCCAAGAGGAGAATGGAGGAGAAGGAATTGTGGTGTGGCCATTCCCCCGGGGGGTGATTTCTTGCTTTCTGTCTCTTTCTCTGTCTCTCCAGTGAGCGCATGCACTCTATAACAAAAATCTTTCTGTAAAAAATTGTAATGGGATAAATATAGGGAGTGCTTTTCCTCTACTCAGTAAAAATATGAATAAAAAAAGTAGAAATATTTAAATTTATGGAAGGAATTGAAAGGGAGCCATTAAAGGGAAAATTTAAAGATGTGTAAGGGGCCCAGTTGTGTTGGTACACAGGTAATGCCATTGCTTGGAAGGCTGGAGGCTCCATGGGAGGCCTGGATTTGGTTCCCAAGCCAACCAGAATAAGCTGGGCCTGCCTGCAGGTGCCTGCGATTCTAGCTAAGTGGGAGGCTAGAGTGGGAGGATTATGGCACAGCCAATAATAATAATAATAATTGCCTATCTCAAGGCAGCAGATGGCATAGTGGTTAAGGCACTGGACTCCCACATGGCTGACCACAGTTCAAGTCCAAGTTCAAGACTTGGTGGCTTGAAAATTATGCCAGACACATTTGTGTGCATTTGCAAAATCCCAGGAGAAAAATGGAGGAGAAGAGTTTGTAGTGTGGCCATCTTCCCTGGTGGGTGATTTCTCACTGTCCCTTTCACTGTCTCTCTCTGGCAAACACATGTGCCCTATGGCAAAAATCTTTTTAAAAATTCCCTATCTCTGTCTCTTTCCCAATTTCCTTCTTTCTATCTACTACCCCCACACCCCCAATAATAATAATTTTTTAAAAAAGAAAAAAGTTCCAGAACCAGACAGATCTGAGGTTTCAAATCCCATACTTGATACTTACCGGCTGTGTGAACCTTGGGACTGTCGCCTAACTCCTCTAAGTCCATTTTCTCATCTGCAAAGATGGCTAATGGCCACGCTTTCTGCATAGGGTTATGGGAAAGAGGGCATGAAAAAATACATTAAGGGGTTTGCTGGACACAAGGACCAGGACCCAACACGGGCTCAGTAAACAGATGCTGCTAAAGAAGGAATAAACTTATGCTGAGGTGTGAGCCTTAGGACAGCTACCTCTATGGCAGGTAAAGCTCCTCTATATGACAGGATGAGAGTCCATGTCCACTGTGCTTCTCTAGACTCACACAGGTACGTTCGCTAGGGCCGTTGTAATGAAGTACCACAAACTGGGTGGTTTAAATGACAGACATTTATTGCCTCAGTTCCGGGGGTGCAGAACTGCAGGGTTGGTTCCTTCTGATGGAGAATCTGTCCCACGCCTCTTCTAGCTTCTGGTGGTTGCTACCGATCTTTGGTGTTCCTTGGTATATAGGGAGATGTACCTTCACACACACATATGGCGTTCTCCCTGTGCATGTCTGTGTTCAAATTGCCTTTCTATAAAGACACCATAGTCATATGAGGTTAGTCATATTAGGTCAATCCTAATTACCTCATCTTAATCATCTACAAAGACTGTATTTCAAAATATGGTTATATTTTCAAGTCTTGAGATGTTATCTTCAGTATCTATCTTTAGTATTTTTTAGGAAGGACATGGTTTAACCCACAATAGGCCTATCAGCACTGTTCCCACATCAGATTAGTCCAGGCTTCCACAGCTAGGGTGAAGATTGGGGAGGGAGTGGAAGACCTGGACTGATTACAGACAGGTTCTATAAGTCATCCTACATGAGGGTCCCCTCCTTACCAAGTCAAGTGCTCCCAACTAGGCAACAGGCAACCTATCGCACCCACTCTATTGATAGTACTTGTCACAGCTCTAGATACATGAACAAGTATCAGCTCCACTTCCTCCAAGTTGGTTCAATTTTTGTTGAGATTCAGCCTTGGTATTGCATCATGAGACCACTGTGATTGTTGAACAGGTTGTGCACTGCACAAATCTAAAGATTGCTAACTGTATTATAGTCTATTTTGTACAAAAAGATGCAGAAACCTTGCAAGTACATCTAGTCTCACCCCACAGTTGTTCTCCTGAGCTGCTTTTCCCTCAGTTCTCCTAGCTATGTATTAATGTCTTTAGGTTTACTTCTAATCTACTGGTGGGACTCAGCAATGGGGAGTGAGGTAGGGGAGAGAAATGGGGTGAGAGGAGAAAGACTGAGAGATTGGCAAGGGGGGAGGGAAGAGAAATGAGGAATAGGTCACAACAGAATATCTTCTATACAGTCCTTCAGTATGGCTTTCTATGGGAAAAACAACTCTTCAGTGATAGTTTCGGTAAGTTCTGATAAATTATGAGGAAACCAACCAGCAACATAGTTATTGGCAAAACCATTGTGCTAATAGTTTTTATTAAGTTAAAAAGATTTATCAGAGAGAGAGAGAAATACAAGCACCCCAAACAGGGTCTCATACTCTCATCCTTCCCTCTCTAACTATTTACGATCATATGCACATGCCCAGCGTGTACAGATCAACCCGAGAGCTGAAATCTCATCTTCCGAGTGGCACCAGCATCTTGGAGCACTACCACTGCACCATCATTGTTGGGTCTGTGCTAACAATTAAGGGATAAAAGAAGGGGCAAGATTAAAAGTAGAACTTCTTTATTATGTACTTGACAACAACACGTAGGACTTAAAACTTAGAGGTTTCCAGATCAAATCTGGAGCTGGTGCTTGGAGTTTGGCCTCTTTTCAAGACAAAGCATTTCCCTGTTGGAGCAGGAAGATGACCGAAAGACAAAGCATTCGGTATGAGAAGAGAATGTTCCCGAGTTTTAGGAGCTGGTATGTACAAACACTTGTGCTCTAAGTCCAGCATGATTGCCCACCAGTTGAACAAATAACAGCTAGGGAGAAAATAAGTACGTTCATAGCGGTTATTTTAAGGTGATAGGATACTGTGGACCTCCCCCAACTTTTCTCTTCCTCCTCCTCCTCCTTTTTCTCTTCCTTCTTCTTCTCATTTTCCTTATTTTCTTCAATGAAAATTACTTTTCAAGCTAAGAATTCTTGGTTTTCTCTCATCACAGTTTTAGTCCAGGTAAAATGGCATATGACATTTTTCCTCTAAAACAGCTTAAAAGTCATTGCACATTTTAGTTTCAGAAGTCTTCAGTATCAGAGGAACTGTGTTATTCTAGAACATGCATATTCCAGGATATGCAATATTCAGTATGATGAATTCACGCTTGGCCTTCAAAATAGCTAAGGAGAGGCTTTATTTTTGCTTACTCCTAATTTTAGTGTAGATGAAGTTCAATCTTTCAGCATTTGAAAGCTATATTAAAAGACAGACCTCTAGGGGCTAGAAACCAGATTCTCAAGCTTGGATAGCTAGAGTACTTTCTGAAGGCCATTTTGTTTTTATGACCATTTGGTTCAGAATTAATGAGAACTACTTTGCATAGACATCATTTTACATTCTAAAGCAGTACCTTTTGGGAATTCTTCCCATTCACCTTGTAGATACAGATTATCAAAGTTGATTTTTTTTTTTTTTGCTCCCATCCTTTATTGTCCTACTCTATGAACCTCATAGATAATTATCTTTAAAGGTCCACAATTTTAGAACGTTTATCAGGTTATTAAAAGCACCAATTATGATAGTAAACACTCAAGGAATTTTGAGACTTCTGGAAGGATTAAGAAAACCAATTTCAAAGATGCCATTGGGAGGAAGGGACACATGGAACAAAAAGACACTTCTTTGTCTTGATTGAACACTCATGTTTTTACATCTTAGGAAATGTTTCATTTTTCTTCTTGAGTAGAGCTAATCCTTTTTATGAACAAGATCCCTTAGAAGGCAACTGATGAGTTTGTTTAAAATTTTAGAGAGGTCTTCATGTTTTCAAAGTCTTTTAAGCCACTAAAATAATTCACGATCCCCAAAGTACACAACAATAGAATTACCACATCACAGATGGAGAACTCTGTGTTCTAATACAGATGGCTGAAGATCTTTGTGGGCCTGGGATTCACCATGCCAGATATGCTAACTCCATTAGATCTGAGGGCCAACCCTGTAGCACAGCAGTTCAGTGCTGTACAGAGGAAACACAATCCCACATGGTCAACCAGGGTTCAAGTTTTAGCTCCCTTGGCATGAAAAACATGCTGGGTGTGCAAACATGTGCCAACGATCCTGAGAGGATGAAGAACTGGAGGAAAAGAGATTGCAAAGTAACCAGGCCCCATGGAGGGCTTCTCTCTCTTGTGCACAAGCATGTACTTTATGGCATATTTAAAAAGTTATTTTAATTGCCAGAGGACACGTGCGCTCACCAGTGAGAGACAGAGAGAGCAAGTGAGAGAGAGAGAGCATCACCCAATGGGGCATGGTCATGACACAATCCATTCTCCTCCTTTTCTTTTTTCTGTCAGCATTCTGGACATGTACGCACATGCACTGGGCAAGGTTTTAGAGCTACCGGGGCTGGGAGTTGAACTGCAGTTAGCCATGTGGAATCTAGTTTCCTTTACCAATAGGTCATGGAGCCTAAGTGACTTATTCTCAGGACTGATGGAAGCCAAAGCAATCTCCAATTAACTTGCTAGGTTCAACCCTTACCAAGAAGGTGAGCTATGAGGAGAAGAAGCTCCATGACTAACAGCTCACAGAGATGACGGTGCACTGCAAACCTTGTTGTGAATGCTATAGTTTGTGTAAACAGTATGGTGGAATAAAATTGCATCGTGTATTCCACCTAGAATGGACTCTGCTCTGTGTTCCTGGAGCCTGATCCAAGGACTACAGCATCTGGGTCCCTAGAAAGCAGATTACCTCACCCTAACTTCCTTCAGGCCAGTATAGGACATTATTTTCACCCTACTTAAAATTCCACCCCCTAGTGCTTTCATTCTCCTTCCCTGATTAATTTTTCTCCCAATTACCTATCACTACATCGACCACTACTTTACCAATATCATCTGCCACCTCAACGCACATGACACTGCCATCCTTGCGAGGGCAAAGATTTCTGTCTGTTTTGTTCACTGATCCAACCCATGACCCAGGACTGACACAAAATATGTGCTCGAAAAACAGTTTTACTTACTAGTAACATGGGGTTGTTTTGTTTTTCCTATAGATCGAGGCCAGGGTAGGGATGGGGAAAATCCCTTCTTTAGTCTTATATAGCACACTGCCAAATTTTTAAGAGCAGAGTAGGGAAATAAGGAACCCCACACCCCTCAACACACATAAGCCCTGGGAAGCCCCCTTGTGTCAAATCAAATCTCAGTGATAACACAAGAAGGGCTCTGAAGGTACTTGGAACACTCTTTCACAGTCAATGCTACCTCATCTTGGGGGGACAGGGCAGGTGGAATCTGAAGCAGAGCTCCTTATCTCTGTCCCCAACCCCTCAAAATGAGAGAATATAGCTGTATATTATACATCTGACAAGGGTTTAATAACCAGAATATAGGAATTCTCCCCATATTTCATAACATTATCAATTGCCCATCCTACTCATCTGCAATTTTGTTTCCATTAATCGACATTCCTTTATTCTCCACTCCTCTCCTTCTCAGCTTCTAGCATTCACTCATCTTTCTATCTTTACAAGGTCCTTTTTTTCAATTTCTGTATATTGGGGATAATATATAGTATTTCTCTTTCAGAGCCTGGTTTGTTTATTATAATGTCCTCCAGGCTCACACATTCAACCAGAAATGACAGGCATGTGTTATTTTAACTGGCTATGTAGCATTCCATAGTATACATGTACCACATTTTCTTTATCCATTCCTCTGTAGATAGGTATTTAGGTTTATTCCATAGCATGGGTATTGTGAATAGTGGTAAGTAAACATTGGAGTGCAGATTTCTTTACAACATACTGATTTCCCTTTTTTGGGTATATACCTCACAGTAGGACTATTGGGTCATATGGCAGTTCTATTTTTAGGTTTTGAAGGAAGCTCCATAGTATTTCCCTTAATGGCTATACTATTTTACGTTCCTACCAACTGTGTAAAAGAGTGCCTCTTTCTCTACATCCTTACCAGCATTTGTTATCTGTCTTTTTGATAGCAACCATTCTAACTGGGATGAGATGATCTCTCGTGTGGTTAGTGATGGTGAGGATTTTTTTCATGTATTTCTGGGCTATTTGTATGCACTCTTTGGAGAATCGTTTATTCAGGTCATTGGCTCATTTTAAAATCAGGTTTTTTTTCTTTTTCTCTATTGAGTTGTTTGAGTTCCTTGTATATTCTGGTTATTAAACCCTTGTCAGATGTACAATAGACAACTATATCCTCCCGTTTTGAGGGTTGTCTCTTCACTCTGTTGATTGTTTCTTCTGCTGTCTCATGGCAATATTTTCCAAAGGCTCTGCTCTAAGTTTTGGTCTCACAATCATGCCCTCTGATCAGTATCATTGACTGGTGGGACCTTGCATAGGACATTTAATGTTTTGCTTAATCATAAATACTTAATAGGGCCTACTATATGCCAAACACTGTTTTAAGTACATGGCAAATACTAACTCATTCTATCATCACAACAACCCTGAGAAGTAGATATTATTGCTATCCTTATTTACTGAGGAGGAAAGAGGCTAAATATGTTGACCCAAATTACACTATTAGCAAGTGGGTGGTGCTCAAATTTGAACCACGTCCTTGCTTTAACCATCAGTTATAGTGTCATGAACTAAATCTTGACCATCTAGCTCACACAAGACATATAAGAAGTGATGTCAGGGTGATGGGCTGCCAGTCCCTTACTCTTCAGATCTACAAGGTGGCACAGCCCAAGCTTTCTTAGGAAGAGGCAAAGCAAACTCTGAGTCTACCCTCCCAGGGCAGCTGAAGACCATGTGGTCTTCCACACACCTGCTCCAGGCAGCTGCCGTAGCTTTACTGCTTCCCTGACACCTGTCCATTGGGGGAAACAAGACCCAATTACTTGGTCTTGCTCCCTTGGTGCTTACCCTAAAAACCAGGGTTAGACCCAGCAGAAAAGATCTTTCTAGGGATTAGTTTAAAATGATACCTGTCCTGCTGTGGCTTTGAAACCTCAAACTGGGAGTAATTTTTTTCATTGTCCTTTGAAATCATACTTTTATCCTAGATAAAAGATACTAGCAGAAGCATTGAAACAAGCTTCCAAACCAACTATCTGGGTAAACGAATGTTCCAGACCAGTGTATACGAATCACCAAGGGAAATTGTTAAAATGCAGATTCTTATTCAGTGGATTGAGGTTGGGCCCAAGATTCTACATCCCTGGCAAAATCCCCAGTGATGCTGATGCTCCTGGTTCAGAACCACCCTGGGAACAGCAAGGTTCCACAGCATTTGCCCCACTTCTAGGAAAGGGAAAGCTCTGCAAAGTGAAAGAGTAATTTCCATCTCAGTTTTTCTCTTCTCCCAGATGAAAAATATTTCAAAGCATGATTTTATGACACAGCTCTGTAGCTGTCTGCCTGTATAGGATAGCTGCAATGACTCAACCATGGCTGAATACAGTGTGTTTGCATTTAAAGTATCATCTGTTGGTATGGTGAGAGAGTGGGATTCCTTTGGGATGCTAAACACTGGGCAGGTCTCAGTTCAGAAACACTTCTTTAAAAGATAAGCCGGCAGGTGCCATGGTGGTTAAGATGCTGGACTCCCACATGGCCAACTGCAGCTTATTTTTTCACTCCCCCCCCACCCCGTCTCTCTCTAGTCAAATTGAAGAATAATAAAATAAAAAAATAGAATAAAACAATTATTAAAAAATAAATTATTAAAAAATAAGCTCTAGAACCTACTGAATAAAGAAAAAAGATTTTGACCACTGAAGACCCTCTGCCCAGACTTCACCCTCCTTCTCCCCAGTCTAGCCAGGAGCCAGGATAAGCCAATCAGCAGATATCTATATTGGAGTTACAAGTGGCCCCATTCAGAGATTTCAACCACTGAAGACCCTCTCCCCAGACTTTACTCTCCTGCTTCCCAATCTAGCCAGGAGCAAGGAAAAAGCATATAATCCATCGGATGACCAGAAACCACTGCAGAGGCACAAGAAATATGAGAAACGAAGGAAATATCTCTCCTGTAATGGAAAAGAATAACTCCTCTTCCTCCATAAAGAATACGAGAGAACTGATAGAAATGTCAGATAAAGAATCTTAAATATCCATAGTGACAAAGCTAACAGAGATGCAAGAGAATAGAGACAACAAACTCCAGAAGATGCACGAGAAAAGAGACACTGAGTTCCAGGAGGTGAGGAAGTTCTTGCACGATCCAAAAGAGAAGATACACATAAAATAGAATCAAATGGAATTGTAAGAGATAAAGGCTTTAATACAGGAAATAAAAAAAAAACCTTACGTTTTAAATATCAAAAGCAGATTAGGTCATGCAGAAGATCGAATCTCTGATGTAGAAGATAGAACCTCTGACCTAGAAAACTTCACCAAAAAGACTAGCCATTAAGGACCAACTTGAGGTACATGGAGGAAGACTAGGTGGTTCACATCAGTAGGTATTCATAACTATTTTTCCCTTTATTCATGATAAGCATGCATATGTGCATGACAGAGAGAGAGAGAGAGAAAGAGAGAGAGAGAGAGACCCTCCATAGGTTCTGGTCATGCTGCAATTCCCTTTCTCCAGTCCTCCAGCCCATCCAATGCTGACCACTTGCATGCATGCCTGCTGTGTTTCAGGTAGACCACGCCAAGGATTTGAACCATGTGGGATATAGCTGCTCTTGAATAGCATATTACCCCTGGGCACGGAGCTGGCCCCAATTCAGTATTTATTGCATACTTATTACACTATTGGGATACAAAGATGAGTAAGTTGGAATCTCTGCCCTTTAAGACAAATTGGTTTCTAAGGAGATGCCAAAGAAAACATGGATTTCATCTGCAAAGGCTAAGCGCCATAGGAGTCATATCAGGGACTGGGGGAGGAGGGCATCTGGGGAAGGAAGGCATTCTGGAAGAGAGTGCCCTTCCGTGGACCAGCCCAGATACTTTGGGAACTTAGTTACAGATCTTGGAAGTGCCTTTCTGGAATTATTTATCAGTTCTCACTGTAGGGATGTTTGTACTGAGGCTCTGGGCTGAGGTGAGGGGGAGTAGGTGTGTTTCTCACAGACCCAGTTCTCTGCTAAACTCAGTGGACTGCATAATTCATCACAGACACAGAAATCAAAGTTATGCTTCACTGGTAAAAGTGGGATAACTGACAGCTGTCTCTTTGTGCCTCACCCCGGGCTGTCTACAGGGCATCAGGGTATCTGGTCTCGGAGAGCTGTGGACAGCTTCCCCAGCCCTGAGGTCAGGATGCTAGGGCACAAAAGCCATAGGTCACAGTGAGAGCATCTTCACACACTTCTCACCCTGTGCTGGTCAAGGCAGAAGCTTTCCCTGGAAGGAACGGGGACCAGAAGGTCTTGCTCAGTTCTTAGGATTAGTGTTGCTCCATTCTTTCTCTCTTCAAAGGGACATCATACCAACATGGAGGTTGGGAGGGAGAGCTGCCCTTAGATTCTGATCTCTCATTTCTTTGAGTTCTCCTCTTACAACATTTTCCCCTCATCTATTCTACAAGGAACCTACATTTCACCTCCACTCACTTTTGAAATGTTTTACTTTTAATTTACCATAGGGCACGTGTGCTAACTGGAAAGAGAGACAGAGGAGACAAAGTAAGAAATCATCATCCCCTGGGAGAAATGGCCACGCTTCAATCTCTTCTCCTCCAGTCTCCCCATGGGACTTTGGGCATGCACAAACACATAGCACAATTAAGCTGCTGAGTCCAGGACTCAAACCGTGGAGTTAGCCATGTGAGATCCAGCACCTTAACCTCCACGCCACCTACTGGCCTGAGATGCCTTACTCTTTAGCAACCATTTACCTCTAATCAACCTCCTTTCTTCCCCAGCTCTCTTCTCTGGGAGAATGCCAGATACTTTAAAGATGGGGACCAGCAGATGACATAGTAGTTACATAGCTGACTCTCACGTAGTCCACTGTGACTCTCCCGTGGCCCACTGTGGTTTGCGTGCTGAACTCAGTGGCTTAAAACTCATGCTGGGTGGGGCCAGCAGGTGGCGTGGTGGTTAACGGCGCTAGACTCTCATGGCCGACCGTGATTTGAGTCCTGGACCTGGTGGCTTGCTTTCTCACTTTTCTGCTCTCTCTCTCTCACTCTGTCCCTCTCTGGTCAAATAAAAAAAAATAAAGTTCAATGAAATAATTCTAAAAAAACCCCCAAAAATCTCACTTGGGCATATATGTATGTGTGTCCAAAATCCCTAGAGGAGAATGGAAAAGGGATTGTGGTGTGGCCTTCCCCCTGGGGGGTTATTTCTTGCTTTCTGTCTCTCTGTCTCTGTCTCTCTGGAGAGTGCACATGCCTTATAGCAAAAATCTGTCACACACTCTCAAGAAAGAGAGAAACTTTAAAGGTAGATGGATAGAAAGGAACCGCGGCTCCCAGTTAGAGAGAGGTTGAAGACAGAGAGGAATTTCTGTCTTCGCTGAGAGCTAGAAAATAGGTTGAGGGGTTAGAATGTTATGTTATTATATTAAAGCCAGTCAGAGGAGACAAAGAACAGTCTCCCTTTGCTTTTTCTCCTCTCTGAATGCTTTTTTCTCTCTTACACGATTCTCAAAGCATATACCTTTGGCCTACACAGGACTGAGATGTTTGCTGTTTCCTCCCAGACTAGTTTTCAGCTGGCTATCTATGTAAAAGTTGTACTATTTTTTTTTTCTTATACAAAACCCGAGGGAGAAACATCGTTCTTCATCCAATACTGCAGTCTTTACCTTCCCATGCCGGCCCCCGTTCCCCAAATAGACACAATCGTTTAAAACACACAACATGATCTTCTTTATTTAATTGTTTAATCAGTTTACATTCCACAACTGACAGATTATTTATTTTTTATTTTTTTCCATGAACAAGTCATTTAATTAATTACCAGACACTTTTTTTTTCTTCAATCGATGGAAATACAGTATTTCTGCCAATTTGAAAAAGAAAATTGCAAGATGCAGTCAGTTTCAGTGAAGTCCCCCAATGCTCTCTGCTTCCTCAGTCCTTCCAAAGTCACAGGAACTCGGCAATTTCCCTTTTCATTCCCCCTCCCACTTCCCTGTTATATTCGTTTCTCAGAATATCACAATAGTTTCAAGATCTGGTTTGGATCACCTTTTCTGTAATTAATTAATTATGAGAAGGAACAGACAGTACAATAGATCTGATAAGATGTAGCATTCTTGTTAAGATTAAACAACACATTTATTCACATCGTATCAGAACAAATTAACATAATATTTAATCTTATTTTAGCACCAATAACCACAGGAATTGCTACCTCCAAGGGTAGAGGCGTTGTTAGAATCCTGCAGTACACACCACTTTTTGTCTAACCAATCAGAAAGCACTATGCAAATTAAAGTAAAAGTAAATAAATTTATAGTGACTGAGCAATAATCTGGTGGACCATAAACACTCCAGGTGTTGGAGAGTTTTGTCGGCTATGGTCCCTGTCTAATGACCATATATAAAACATACCAAAATCAGTTCATTTTCTTTCACTCACTAACACAGGGCTCAGAATGGTATTTTTAAATGAATCAAACCTTGTCATACTGGCTCTTTGAAATGCTTTGAGAATGCCCAGGGGTTGGTTGCTTGTATTTTATCCTGTTCTCTGTGCTAAGATCTTGCTACTTGTCTTTTTCCCAAACAAAAGAGGTTTCTTCAAACCTCAGGGAGGTCTCCAGACAGAGAGATGTAGGCAATGGTGGGCCACGTCCCAGTGTGAGGCTCGAACCCGACACTGCCACCTCCTTGGAGACCTGGTCTGCCTGTGGCCACTGCTCTTCCAAGCATATTTCCTTTCTAGCACTTGACTTTAGGCTAAAAATGGAAGGAAACGGAAGGATTGAGAAAACAGCTCCAAATACTGGTGAGATGGTCTTAGCAAGTGACTGAACCAGATGACGGAAGGTTGTAGAGATCTTTGTTCTTGACAGAGACCGCCTGTCTGCTCCCACAGTAAGCTAAAGGGCATCTGGGGAAGGGAGGGCAGCGGCTGAGGCACCTGACCTGCTCTGGACCCAGGACTTAAGACAGTCACCAGAGCCAAGCCCAAGGACAATGCTGACACCCTCAGATGTGACAAGGAGTTGGCAGCATAGCTGTCTCTGCTTAGATGCTACTGGGCAGAACTTCAGAGGCCAGGCTGGCAGCCCAGACATGACTCTGTGCTTTCTGCTCTAGGCCAACACAGTGTCCTGCCTGTGTCAGTGACGAGAGCTAAGACGGTGAGTGACCCCAGGGAGGAGCTGCCCACCTTGGCCCCAAGGAAGAGCCTAAACCTGCACTGTCCTACATGGTAGCTAGTAGCCACATGTGGCAATGGGTAGAAATGAGGCTGGTCCAAATTGCGATGCTTTCTGAGAGTAAAATTTACATCAGATTTCGAAGACCTCATTTGGGAAAAGAAAAAAGGTCTCGAGTTTTTTTTTTTTGTTTTTTAAATATACATTGATTCCATGTTGATAGTCTTGATGTGTTGATGATTTTGATATGTTAATTAATTTTACGTATTTCTTTGGAGCTTTTAAAATGGCATATGATATGTGGCTTGAGTGATATTTTGCTTGGGCAGTGCTGGTCTAAACTATCTTCTTGAGGAGTCAACACACTGAACCATCAGTAAGAGGAAAGTTTGGATTTAAGGTACCTTTAGCCATGGGGTGAAGGAGGGGGTGACTCACTGGCCAAGCTTGCAATGCATCCCCCTTCCAGGACAGCTAGTCTACTCAGCTGCAGGGAGGCAGCACTTGTGCATAGGATTACCCATCGCCACGCCTCCTTCCTACTCTTACTTCAGGGTTACTGCCTTGGAGAGCCTCCTCTGCTGCCAGGCTCTGGTGCTTCTGCCATTTCTCCTTCCAAGAGGTCCCTTTATCTTACCTTCACTCCTCACCCGTATCTCAGCGCACTGCCTCCACACCACCATTGCCACTGCCTTCTTCGTCCTCATTGGCAGCATTCTTTGGCTAGACTCCCTTCTGCAGACACCGTAAGCCACATCTGTACAGTGAGTGGTAGATTACCAAGCAACTCCCAGACACCATCTCCTTTGACGCTCTCTCTCCTACCCCAGCCCAGTGCAGCAAAGCTCTGTCAGTAGAGATAGTAAAATGAGATCCTCAAAGTGGGTGGAAAAAGGCATCTGAGAATGAAAAGGTAGATAAAAGGCTTTGGACTCTGAGCACAAACTGGCTGTTAGCTTGAGGTTACTTTCTGAGGAGTGAGAGTATGGGGCAAGAGTAGCCGTGAGAAAAACGCTTCTAATTTACCTCAATGCAATATGCACACGCAGCATGGACTCAAAGACTCCTCAGAAATAGCAGCAGCAGAATGGACAAGGAGACTTGGCACCCCGGGAGCCCTGGAAGCCCCCCACCGCCGCCTCCCTGTTTGGCCAAAGGGCATGGAGACATGGTGAGGTAAGAGATTCCCTCGAGGTCCCGAGTGAGCCAGTGACAAAGCTACTATTGCCACCCCAAGATCAAGTCTTCATATTGACCTTGGCCATGACCTTCACCCTTTAGGCTTTGATGATGTGCTTCTCCTTTTTAGGAATCATATCTTACTTTAAAGGCAATAACATTTAGAACAGAGTTCTAAGCAGACACTAGTGACTCTCAGAAAAACAAGCAGAAAACCTCCTGCACCAATGGCTTCCCTCCCTTCCAGGCCCCCCTCCCCCACCCCAAGTTAGGATTTTTGGGCAATCTACATATGTCCTCAGAAAACTGAGGGCTACCTCACTGCATTTGTTCAGTCTCGATATCCCTCCCCTTTATTTTCAGTTTCCACTTTTATTTGTACATTTTTACAGATAGTCTTGAATATCAAAACAGTCACGGCATGGATGGAAATGAGAAAGGAGTAGAAGGATTTCGTGACAGCTCTTTATGTGAAAGGCATCACCACACTCACAACACAGACACACTGGTACGTACAGGTTAGGAAGGGTCTATGGGTGACCCAGAAAGAAAAGGAAAAGCTTAGTTAGTGGGAGAAATGGGGTTCAGGAGAAGAGAGAGGGATACAGAGTTTTCTCAACAGCAACACCCAGTCATTGGAAATGAAGAGTAGGAGTTGCAATTGCCGAGGTTGGTGTCTACAGTCGCCAGGTTTGAGCTACTGCTGTGCAATGCCCGTGTCTAGCCCCAGTTTTCTGTTTCTCAGTAATGAACAAATACTCCCCTATAGTTGGGTAGTTTCCCCATTACTGGCTGAGCTCTGGAAATTTCCTCTATGCAAAGCAGCAAGTGTGGGTACCCTTTTAGAAGGGCAGTCTTTTCTTGTTTGAAACCTAGTATTCATTTTTCCCAAAAAAGGGATCATGCCCAGAACATATCCTAGTGGGTGTGCCATCCCAAGGACTTCCTTTAGGAACCCATAAGCTTTTGATGAAGCCACCAGCTTCATCAACTGAGAGGAGAAAGAAGACCCTAGCTCCTTGAAACTTGTTCTCATTTTAAACTTGAAAAATCATTACCACCTTTGAGAATCAGATCTGCTCCCACCACTCGGGCATGTGCAGCTTGAAATAATGCTAAAAGAATTGTAAAAATAAGTAAATAAAATAAGGCATTGACCATACACCTTGGTTAATAGTTAGCTGTTTCAGCTCATATATGCTATTGTCCCATATGGTTATTCATTTCATCACCTCTGGGAATAATCAGCAGGGATAAGAACGCTCTTTGCAAAAGTGGCTCTGGACAAAAGGAAAGAAGTATGGGTAAAATAAATTAAAGAGCCAATTTTTCTGGGGGACCTGAATAAAGAAGAGGCTCCCATGTGCTTCTACTGGATAAATACAATCCTGTTCAGCAACCAAGATGACCTAGTACTCTGGATTATCCTTTCAGCAGTGAGGCACAGAAACTAGATGGAAAAATTCCACTTCAGTGGGGGCTCTGCTGCTGCAGGATCACGTGAACAGTGCATAATTCAGATGACTCTTGGTGTTTGCAAATCACTTTGCAATTTCTTTGTCACCCTTAACATACCATGAGGTAAAAATGTTATCACTGTCCTCATTTTGTAGATGAGGAAGTTCAAGTATGGAGAAGACACAGTGCCCAGAGTCACAAATCATTTTAGTGCAGAGCTGAAATAAAATTTACAGTAACTGCATTATACAAGTGTAGCTTATTTAGTGAGTTACTCTGACTTCAGTGCTCTTACACCTAAGGTAAGATCGAGATGGCACCTGAAAAGAACTGGATGGAAGGGAAGAAGGAAGGGAAGAAAATAGGAAAGGAGAGAGGAAGAGAGGGAGAGAGAAAGAAAGAGAAAGGCAGGAGGAAGAAAGAAAAAAGTGGAAGGAACGAAGGAAGAAATGAAGAAAAAAACTCCAAATAGAAATCCTTTAGCCTTGTTCCACCCTGCCCCTAGGCTCTGGCATTGAGCTTTCAAAGCCTCTTTGCTATCTTTGGGAACTTAGAGTCTTATCCTCTTGTCAAGAATACAGGGTCACCTCAATGCAGACCAGGGTGGTTCTGTGGCCATGGACTGCCCACCTGTCCTGTGCTGCCAACCCAGAGAAAACCACTCATTGGAGAAGTTTTGGGATTATAATCGTGGTGATTTGGCACATATTAACACCTCAGAGTGACAGAATTATGAACAATCTTATAGTCTTTACTTGTATTTTATTTTTCTAATTTTCTACACTGGGCATGTATTATTCAGGAAAGACTCCAGTAGCCAATAGAATTCTAAGAGCTAGAAATAATGTTTAAGAAAAGTTTTGCACCATTGCCACACCAATGGAAAGATGCAGTTCAGTAGCTGGATGCTTTGAGAGACGCCTCAATCAATCATTTGTGCACATCCACTCTGGTGGGCTTCCTAAAAACACGGCTCCTCACTGGATCGTGTGCCGGCTAGAAGAAGGCACTCTGGCCTGTCTGCACCAGCTATTTCTGTCTGTGGTGAAATCACCTCTCAGTCTGACTCCCATTTCCTTGGGAAAAAACTGGATGTGTCCATTGGGACAGTTAGTCCCTGAAGCAGAGAGAATATTTTCAGAAAAGTAGCTTCATTTTAACTACAAGAATCAACCAGGCATCCCACACATCAAAGGGTGATGGGAGTGTACTTTCCCATTCTCCCACTGGAAAATCAGTTCATTGACACTCTTGGCACACCTAGGTGAAGATAGTCGATTCTAAATGCTGCTGGGTGATGGGCTTGATTTCATTATTCTGAATTTGACTCAGGGGTGGCAGTTTCAGAGCCCTAAGCAGCACTTCTTCCCACGAAGTCAGGACTTCCATAATAGTCCTTTTCCTGGGAATGTGGACAAATATTGAGATATAGGGCCAAGTCTCAGAGGCTGGGGACATCCTCCCCTCTTATCAGAAGAAAGGCAAGCATTGTTTGGTAGAATTACTCTTCCACGATGGGGGACAATACAAAGACAGCACTAGGACCCAGGGGTGGCACATGGAAGGAAGTCAAGGAAGGCTTGCTTTCTTATCTACCTTGGCAGAGTTGCCTGGTGGTCTCTCCAGGGATAATGTCACTACCCCTGAAGTTGAGGGGTAGAGCAGTTGAAAGGCTAAGCCTGTATAAGGGTTGAATTTTTTATTTTTAATCTTTTGTAGTAGGATACCAAAGAGCCACAAACCTCCTTACAAAATCTACAGCCCCCACAAATGAGGAAGGGGTACTCTGGACTCTATGCACCTCTCTAGATGTGAACTAGTTAACTATTTTAATTGACCAAAGTTGATGCAGAAGGAATGTAGAAGTGAGGGGGGACAGAAGAAAAGGAAATAGAAGAAGAAATGAAAACTTCCAACATGAGGAAAGAAAGAAATGGGACTTCTCTCCAGGCAGACACCCCACTTCCCTGAATCCCCAATCCAGGAGGATAGAGAAAAAAAAAAGAAAAGTTAAAGTGAGTCCTGTGCTTGACCTGGGCTCGCATGGAGCTCAAAACACATACATGGTCACATGCCTTACACCTGTAGTGTACGGACTGGCCCTGGGGTGGGCACTCGGGGTGTTCCTGAGGACACTGACCCAAATCACCTCAGAAGGTTGGGTTCTACTTGGATTTGGAGTTCGCAGTCTTACCTAAAGAACCTCACAGATCAAGGCTCCTGTCTTTCTTTCCTTCTCCAGCCACGTCACAGGTAGAAAGCTTCAGCTTCAGTGACGGCTTGGGGTGACTGCAGGCCAGCCCCTGTGATGGAGAAATTAAGGTCCCCACGGGCCAGGACCTGCCATTTGAACAGGGTTCTCATCGTGGCCATGTAGCTGGGCATTTATTCTTTTCTCCCCAGCAGGATCAGATCTCAGCATGTATCTGTACGTATCCCCACTGCCGAAAAAGCTGATCAATTTACTGCTGTGCTGATAATGAGTTAAGTCACGGGTTTGCATCTTTCCTGGGGGTCCTCCTAACATGTCGGGGAAGCTCAAGCTTTCAAAGGATGCTGTAAGGTTTGTTATAAGTCTTTCACAAAGGTAGTAATTTGATAGACTAGATGATCGATTTATGGCAAATGTGTGATTTTAAAAAAAAGAGAGTATAAATAATGAGAGTTTTGTGAGCCTGGGTCTTCAAACATGGTTACTTTAGAAGAGTATAAATGGCTGATGGCAAATTGTCTCATTTCGAATTTTTTTCAACACTTTCCTGCAACTGGAAAACAGCTGGAATTTGGGTCTAGTCACAGACACACCCTCTGCCTCAAATGGATGCTCGTGGACACCTGCCTGTCGCTGCCTGGACAGAGACCATTTAAGATGCTTGGAAGGAAGATGAGGCCTCTCAATCTGAGATACTTTTCTTCACTTTTCCTCAAGCCCAAGTATTCCCTTCCCCTTAAGGGAGAAATCTATCTTTTCAAAGAAAATGAAAAATAAAATTCCCAATTGAACTGGGTTTTCCTGAAAATGGTTTCCCTTATAGGATAAATCCTTTGTTTGAAAAATAATCCTTAGAACCTCAGTGGGAAGCTGACAGCATTTCCTGCTATACGCCTCATCTCCTCCCCTAGCCCGCCCATACACAGGGCACTCGACGCCTGATCTTTTGCAGAAGCTGACCCGTGTCCCTGGCAAGAAGGTCTTGAGTAGTGCACCCACACCTGTGTGCAGGACCGTAGTGACACACACATACACAAATTGCACCAGAGAGAAACTCACATACAGACAGTCACATCCAAGCCCATTCATGCGATCAGGTGTCACATCCAGACACAAATTACACACACAGTCAGAAAGAGCAGATGAGGAGACAGGAGGGACCAGGTGGCTATATAGAGAGAAGGTAAGCAGTTAGTAGGTGAGAAAGGCTGGAAGACAGGCAGGTAAAACAGAGTACATTGTGGGGAGGGAAGGCTGCTGAGCGGCTGGCCAAGTTCCCAAAGCATATTTATTTATGAAACAATTGAGTTCCCTGCTACACAGCTGACCATGGCTATACCAGCTCGGGGATTCTCTCCTTTCCTCCTCAGGGCTGTCCAGCACCAGCAGGTCACTGGGGTGACTTTGATTTGCCCCTGCCCACTCCGGCAGACTCCTGCCCTCCGGCGTTCACAACACCGGCTCACTTCTTCACCCCAGCACCTGCAGTGACATGTGCTCAGATGAGCCTGAGGCACCGGAGTGGATGTGTTTCATCTCTGTTTGGGTGCTAGCCACTAAGACGGCTGTTTTGGGATTCATGGCCTTGAGTATCAAGAGGAAGAAGAGGAACATGGAAAGAGTCGAGAGTTCTCCATTAATTTACACAATATCATACAAACTTGAGCTCATGGGACATGGAGGTGCTCTCTCTGAATATGACCCATTTTCTTTCATCTGTACAGAGGTCACCCCTATCAAAGGGGTGAATGTCCAGTGACAAAGGACAGCTTCCAGGATGGGAGTCAAGGTCCTGTTTGTTATACACATTTGCACAACAGCGACCAGAGTCAACATTCCTTCTCCCTCCTGAACCGTGTGTTTCCCCTCTTGTCTCATGGCTTTTGTGCCCAACTGTGTCTTGAACTTCCAAAATGAGAGGACTAAATCCTGTGGAGTCTCAGAACTATAATGTGAAGAACCACAGGGTCCTCTGGCCCAGTGGTTTCATTCTTGATTCTGCCCTCTGGGAATTTCAGCTGTACCCGAAATAACAGAAGAAATGCAACACAAACAATAAAACCCCACACTCAGGAAACATCCACCACATGCACACACTCACACTCCAGGGATCCGTAGCTGCAGTACTGGTGCCCATTCAGGCCGGCCCTTCTCGAAACTTCCTGGGTCTCTGGGCCTGTATCTGGGGCCATGAAACCACTACAGTGATGGAAAGACAACAGTCATAATGCAATGTTTCCATGTAAAGGGTGGAAAAGAAAAAAAGGAAACCATCTGAAGAGCACGCACGCACACACACACACACACATCACAGCATTACTCCAAGGCTCCGATCTGCCCAGGGAGTGCGGGTGGGGTTGGGGACAGGGTGGCCTTTTGCGTAACTGGGTGTAAGGCAGCTGGAAGGTAAGATGGGTTTTCTGAGCATCCACTGAAGTATCCTTTTATCGGTGCGGATCTTGTCTCTCACCATCTCTCCCCTTCCCACCTCTTGCACTTTGTCCAAAAACTTGGCAGCAAAGAGAAAACTTCCTTCTCAGTTTGTTTTCTCTTCCACTCTTGCATGTTGCTGGTGGGCCAGGAAGGAAATTTGGACAGGAAGAGCAGGAGAAGTGATTCTGAGAATGGCCTCGATGATTTGGTTACATTCTAGGAACTAAGGGCTTTGTTTCCTGGTGATATGACTGGCGGGGTGGCTCCTCTCCTGTCGGCCCGGTGGGTGGCAGTTCCTTCTCTACATCAGTGACACTTCAGACCACTGCCATTGTCCCTTCACCACCCTGTCCTCATGAGTGATGGAAATCAAGATGCTACTGCAAGTGGTGGTCGCTTTGTCTTCAAGAAACCATGAAGCTGAAAGTCAAGAATTGATGGAAGAGCCACAGGATGGGAACATTTTCCCCACCTCGGTGATGAGGCAACACAAAGTCCAGTAAGATGCAGGCGCCTGAGGCAACTCAGCTCTGCCTTGGCACTGGCATCATTTTGATTTAGTTTTGTTTTATATATGTATATTATATATATATTTATATATATATATATATATGTGTGTGCATGTGTGTGTGTGTGCGTGTGTGTGTGTGTGTGTGTGTGTGTGTAACCACAGGGTCCTCTGGCCCAGTGGTTTCATTCTTGATTCTGCCCTCTGGGAATTTCAGCTGTACCCGAAATAACAGAAGAAATGCAACACAAACAATAAAACCCCACACTCAGGAAACATCCACCACATGCACACACTCACACTCCAGGGATCCGTAGCTGCAGTACTGGTGCCCATTCAGGCCGGCCCTTCTCGAAACTTCCTGGGTCTCTGGGCCTGTATCTGGGGCCATGAAACCACTACAGTGATGGAAAGACAACAGTCATAATGCAATGTTTCCATGTAAAGGGTGGAAAAGAAAAAAAGGAAACCATCTGAAGAGCACGCACGCACACACACACACACACATCACAGCATTACTCCAAGGCTCCGATCTGCCCAGGGAGTGCGGGTGGGGTTGGGGACAGGGTGGCCTTTTGCGTAACTGGGTGTAAGGCAGCTGGAAGGTAAGATGGGTTTTCTGAGCATCCACTGAAGTATCCTTTTATCGGTGCGGATCTTGTCTCTCACCATCTCTCCCCTTCCCACCTCTTGCACTTTGTCCAAAAACTTGGCAGCAAAGAGAAAACTTCCTTCTCAGTTTGTTTTCTCTTCCACTCTTGCATGTTGCTGGTGGGCCAGGAAGGAAATTTGGACAGGAAGAGCAGGAGAAGTGATTCTGAGAATGGCCTCGATGATTTGGTTACATTCTAGGAACTAAGGGCTTTGTTTCCTGGTGATATGACTGGCGGGGTGGCTCCTCTCCTGTCGGCCCGGTGGGTGGCAGTTCCTTCTCTACATCAGTGACACTTCAGACCACTGCCATTGTCCCTTCACCACCCTGTCCTCATGAGTGATGGAAATCAAGATGCTACTGCAAGTGGTGGTCGCTTTGTCTTCAAGAAACCATGAAGCTGAAAGTCAAGAATTGATGGAAGAGCCACAGGATGGGAACATTTTCCCCACCTCGGTGATGAGGCAACACAAAGTCCAGTAAGATGCAGGCGCCTGAGGCAACTCAGCTCTGCCTTGGCACTGGCATCATTTTGATTTAGTTTTGTTTTATATATGTATATTATATATATATTTATATATATATATATATATGTGTGTGCATGTGTGTGTGTGTGCGTGTGTGTGTGTGTGTGTGTGTGTGTGTAGGGTTTGTTTTTTAGCACACTGTCCCATTTTCGGGTCTGGATTTAGGGCAGTTGGTCCTCGGGACAGGTTGGACAGAAGGGGCCAAGGTACAGAAGAATCCCGAGATTAGTGTGAGGCCCAGGCCTCCCCAAGCACAGAACATGGACCATCCGTAGCCATGGCTGATGTCATCGGGGAGTCCATACAGGTAGCGTGGGTAGCGCGACAGCTCGAAGTTGATCCCAGCCACACAGGTGCACAGTGAAATGATGCAGAAGGTTCCTGGAGCACAGGGAAAAAATATGGGGCAGGATCATGGGGACAGGAAGGGAAGGAAAGAGGAAAGGGAGAGAGAAAGAGAAGTTACTATTAGGACATTTCCAATTTTCTTGAGTAGGGAAAATGAGACGATTCAGGTGAGAGCAGGCTGTTAGCAGGGTCAGTATCTAGGAATATCTATGAGAACAGATTGTGCTCAGGGAACATCACTTCCGCCCTCCCCAATAATTGTCCCATCTTGGACAAACTCAGAAAGTCTTTCCTTTGGGAAAATACTACATAAATATGTTGTCAGGATTTCATGTAGGCTGGAGTGAGGCAGGAGAGTACACAGCTCATTTTTCTACAGCATTTTAATGATATTCTTTCTCTTTCTTTGGAGAACTTTGCTACTTATTTAAAGAGAAAAACACCCTTTCCCCCTATATATGGCATCTTATGCAATATTAGGTTTTCCTTTAATCTGTTCACCAATAATTTATCTAAATACTGGAAATCTTTTCTCTTTTCCTATCAGACATTTCACGGAACACTAGCCCCGCAAGATGCTCCTTTACCACATAGAAGGGAGCTGAAAGACTGAGAAACCTGGACTTCTGGCCTAGGAAGGTTTATAATGCACATCACCATCAGTTAACTTGTCCATTTTACAAGCTCATTTGATAATGGGAACTTCTCTCTAAAAGAGTGTAGAGGACAGTAAAGAGGTAGACCAGTCAGAAAGCTGCTGTGGTCACTTAGAAACAGGAAAAGTGTGGTCCGGCAGGAGGAGAGCTGGGAGCTCTTAATGGCTGGTAGAGACAGCTCCTGATGACTGGAAGTGAAGAGTCAGGGATGACCTGGGCACAGTGGCAGTGTAACTAAATTTCATGTGTGTGTGTTAAGTATTATATGTGCATGTGTATGCATTTGTGCACTTGCATGTGTACACATGTGTACATGTATATTGTTTGTGTGTGTACATGTATGTATGTGCAATAGAAATAGCATACCCACACACACACACACACAACACCATCATTACTAGTAAAAACAGTGGTCCCAAACCTGTGGGAGCTACAAAGCACCATGATTCCCCACTGTTGTGCTCTAGGGCTCAGGGTGAATTCTCTGATGGTCCCAGGGTGACTTAGGTCAGCTCAGACTTCTTGAACCAGATCCTCTTGGGGAAAGAGCCTAGGAATCTTTAGTTTTGGACATCCTCAGATGACATCTGTCAATCAGCCTGTTTGAGCCTTTGCATCAAGGCAGAGGTATGCTGTGTGACCTGGAGACATAGTTCTTGGTGGGGAAGATGCAAAGGTGGGAAGAGAAGGAAGGAGGGACCCAATGGACCCCTGCCAAGGAGAGAACACTGCCTGGGGGTGGGAGAGTAAAAGTTGACATTAGTTCTAATAACCCAAATTCCAACAAACCGAAGCTGGCCTGCTGGTGCTTCAAATACTGTAGCTAGGCTTTTTCATGCTGATTTGAGAACCTGGGTGTGCAGTGGTAGAATTTACTGAATTTTACATTTAGGACAAGAAGAGTATGTAGGGTCTGTGTAGGGAGGGACAGTGTGGTGAGTTCAAACTCCAGCTGCTCTTGCAATGTTCAAGATGATTGGAAACATTGACTTGGAACCTGCTAAAAAGCTCTGAGCTAGAGAGATGAACTCGGTCATAATCTTATCAACTGAATTCTGGGTGTGACTGAGGTCGCCCAATGTCTTTATATAAATGGTATCTATGTAGGATAGTTTAAAACTTTTTTTTTAATATTTTTTAAAAATTCATTTTCTTTTATACATTTAATCACATTACTTAGTTTACAAAGTGCATATTTCAACAGGTGAACATTTCTCCCTAGTCCAGTTGATACAACTATAAAATATCTTCAACAGATAATACCACATTTCTTTGTCCCATTAATGCTTTGCTTCTCTATTTTTCTTCTAAATGTCCTTCCTCAGACCCTACCCTTTCACACGGATAGTTTTTGTTTTGTTTTGTTTTTGTTAAGAGCCACATATTTTTAAGAATTATTTTAACTTTATTTATTTATTTATTTAAATTTGACCAGAGAAGGATAGAGTGAGAGGGAGAAAAAAGAGGGAAAGTGAGAAAGCAAGCCACCAGATCTGGGACTCAAACCATGATTGCCCATGTGGGAGTCCAGCACTTTAACCACCACACCACCTGCCAGCCCCAGTACATAGGATACTTTTTAAATAATGGAGACATTCTTCTCATCAAATGCTACCCTAGCCTCCTAATTAAGTCTAATGATTTGCTCCAGCAGAGGTCAACTCCAAGGAAGATCTGGTCTTCTCAAGCTACCAGCAGCTGAGAAAGCTTGGTTGGTGTATACTGTTTTCATGACACAGTCTTTGAGCAGGGTGGACAAGACACAAAGGATGTGGTTGATAAATTGTGAATGAAGACATAAGGTCCATGTGGATCTAATTACCGACTTGAAATAGCCCAGCTTCTTGAAAACATACATCTTGTTATGTGATGTTAATGGAGGTACTAGGGTCCTCCCACCTCCACTACTTGTCACTTGTTCTGTGACTTTGGAAATGTTTAAAATTTCTTTTGTCTGTTAGCTTTTCTCAATATTCCCACAGATAGAAAAGCTCTTTTATGGCTCCTACTATTAAATGGTCCTTTAAGCAGGCCATCTGTGCAACTTGACAGGAAATATCCCCCTGACAAAAAAGGGAGGAGTTGGAACCTGGTTTCCACACATGCATATGCTGCTGTTTTTGGTTATGAGTGAGGATTTATATTTGTATGTACTTCTCCACTTATAAATTCAAATTTGAAAAAGCATATTAATAATTAGAAATGGATCCATGCAGACACAGAGTAGGCCCTCGGCAAATGGACTGGATGACTAATGTGTTGCCTTTTTACTCCACACCATGCTCTGACATTTTAACCATGGACTTTGACAAACATGGACTGAGTCCTGGGGAGTAGGGGTAGCGGGGAGGCAGATGGGCAAGGACCCTGCCTGAACAGGAGGAGGGTGGAGGGTGATGGATCTGACCCCATATCTCTGGCTGTGGACTGGTAGTTGACCGAGGAGTGTGGGGTACAGAACTCCCCTCCATCAACTCACTGGGATTAGGTGGGGGCCTCCAAATACAAATTTTCAATGGTGCTGCTGGAAAAGATGTCACAGTTACAGCATGGGAAATTGCAGCCTCCCCCATTCACCCAAGTGCAAGTGGCACAGCTGGGAGAGCTACATTAGGGGCTTCTGTTCAGGAAGGAATCTACAACGCAGTCCACCATCTAGGCATATGAAGTCCACTCTATCCTGAAGTAGCAGAGCATGGCCTCTGGGGCTTGGTCTTTAGATTCTGTCATTTTATTTCTCATGAAGATTTATTGATAGAGAAGTGAGGATCCAAGAAAGGCAATAGGAATAATGCATAGTCATATCTTCTCAGTAAAGCTCCCCATGGATTGGAGTTTGGGCCCAGTTTCAGTCAGACTCCCATAATAATTATAGTCATAGTGTAGCAATTAAATGAAAAGGACTCTGCCCTCCAGCCCTTCCCTTTGGAGTGAGGCTCTGCCATGTACTCCCAATGCTGACTGTGAATATAGCCAAGCGTAACTCTGGCCAGGGCAGTAGTGACAGTAGCAGTGGTGGCTGGCGGCAAGCAATAGCAGGTGTGTGGGGGAGAGACAGGTTAACAGGGATGGGGTGGAGAGAGGAAGGAGAAATGCCTGTGGTGGTGGGCTCCATGCTCTGCAGAATAGCCAATTTGCCATCATTGTTGAGTGATGTTTGGACCAAGCATGAAATGCCAGGGAAATAAAAAGAAGCAGACACGATCCCAGTCCTTTAAATCTTAAGTCTAAAATAAAAAGCTAAAACAAAAACAAAAACAAAAAACAAAAAACAAAAAAATGTATAACCTAGTAGGGGACAGTTAATGGTTTGTGCTTTAAATAAACGGTCATTATTATTGCAAAAAAAGTTGGAGGATGAAGAGAAAATAGCAACAGACTGGGAATTTAAGAGAGCCAAGTTTATTATCTGAATCTTTGGCCTCCTCATTTGTAAAATCAGGGAACCAAGATAAGGAACTGTAAGGTCTCTCCCAAGTCTAATAGTCTCTAGGGAAACAAAGAGTAATACTCGATAGTAAGTGCTGAGAGAAACTCTCTGATACAGAGAGAGATGCAGGATCAGACCAAGTTTCCTATGGGATGCAGAGTTTGGAATGTTGAACAGGATTTCTGCTGGAAATAAACAGAAGGGGGCTTCATCCATCCAGAGAATATCCTTTCTTCCCTGTCACTGCCCCCCTGTCCTGGGGCTCTGTGTCTGCAACCAGATAGCATGGCATGTCCACGTACTCCTCACTGCACTGCAAGCTGCCAGAATGCTTGCTGCTGTCATTGGGTCAAGCTTCCATCATTTCTCACAGGAACCACCACTGTCCTGCCTCCTATTTTTGCCCTATACAGTAGTCAGTGATATATGTATACACATATGTGTGTGTGTGTGTGTGTGAAATATATATAGAGAGACAGAGTCTCACCATCATCCTCCTGCCCCAGCCTCCCAGCTGAGATTATAGCAGGGTCTGCATGTGATATTTGAAAAATCAGATTATGATTCTCTCCTGTTCTAAACCTTGCAATAGCTCCCAGTGGCTCAGAATACAACCCAAACTCCTATGTCCTGCCTGTACAGCCTTACTTGAGTGGAGCCCACTACCTATCTGACCTCATTGCTCATCTTGACCCCCACACTACCTACACTTCAGCCATTCAATAGAGCTTTCTGAATTCCAAGATAGCTAAGCAGATTCCATCTCAGAGCCTTTGCACTTGCTATTTCTCTGCCTGTGATGGTCTTCTCCTAGCCCTTCTTGGATCTCAACTCAAATGTCATACTCTCTGAGAGATCCCCAGTGGTTTTCAAACCAGGTTGGCTCCATAGGGGTGTCTCAGGAGCAGTCACTGGGAAAGAGGAGGGAGTAGAAGGGACTCCCAACCCTCTTTTCTCTCATGGGCCAGAACACCTCTGCTTTGATCTGTTTCCTTGTAAAATGTCATTGGAAGAAAGGATTCCAGTGCTCTGAACACTTTTCAAAATCACTGGTTTGCCCATTTGCAAGAAGCAAGGTTGTCATCATCGGAACTGCCCCATTGCCAGCCTAGTCCAGTGGTGCTGTATTAGTGGTGAGTCTGTGCCTTTGGCAGAAACAGTTAATCAATTTCAACCCTCATTCCTGC
>NW_006159610.1:8951297-8952991 GCF_000334495.1 Tupaia belangeri chinensis | reverse complement strand
AAGTCAAGTACCCCGGCGGGCCAGCCGCAACCACTCAGTTGCAGCTGGCTGGAATGAGAAAGGAAAACTAATGACCGTCTATGTGCCAAGACTCTTACTGGTATAGGCTCAGGGTTCAGGAGTCTGGATAGAAGAAGACATAGCATCACCCTAGATGGCCTCAGGCTGAGAGCTAGCACTACTAGGACCTGCTTACATACAGGGTGCGTCACCCTCCAGACTCCTGGTATCCCTCCCTCATCCCCATGAGTGAGAAGACCTGGCCAATGGGAGAGGTGAGCTGTGCAGACATGAATGCTTCCTCTGGTGGTTCCAACACAGTACCTGCTTCCTCTGAGGACCTGACCACCATCCCCCCAAAGCTCTTTCAGGAATCATACCCACAATGTTACCTTTCAGCTAATCATCCTGCTCTGGACATCCCATCTTGGCATCCCTGCCAACACCTGGCTAGAAGACCAAGGGCTGACTCCTCTACAGATTTCCTTCACCATGGAGGGTGAAGAGAAGAAACAATTTTCATGCCCAGATTGCCAACTCCTTGTTCCAGCACCAAATACAGCTTCCTCATTTACTTCCTTTACATTGCTGCCATTTCTAATTAATACTTCTGTGGTTGCCAAATAGTAGATTATAGTGTTCTCGCTAGTTTTGGTTTCTTAGTCTTTTGACAACTTCTCCCCATGTGGCTATCTCTTTTGTCCATCATCAAGCTGCCCTGAATGCAGGCTTTGCCTCACATCCCTGGCTGTTCCCATTGGTTCTTTGGGGACTTCTTACTCTTCACTGGTCTTTTGAGATTTGCAAATCCTCAATTCTCCTCTCATCCTACATTACACACTCCCTCAGGCAACAGCCTCCTCCCTCTAATGTGAGCTATCTCCACTACTGTTCAATTCATATATTTCCTTTTTTTCACACCATCACCAGGAATAGAATTTTTCAAGGTATTCCCAAACCACACACAGATTTTTCAGTGCTACCCCTACGAACACAAGTTTCCTTTAGTTCTGACTTTTTTGATAACTCCTTCAAAACCTTGTTTCCCAAGTAGAGTGACCAAACATCCTAGTTTGCCTGAAACTTTGGGAAGGAGAATGTCTGAACTGTAGAACTTTCTAACCTGAAACTGGAAAGTCTAAGGTTAAGAGGGATATAGTGACCATCTAGCCTACTGGTTTCCTCACAGTCTTGTTCTCCATTTTGGGGCCAGCAGGTAGTACTGCAATGACTCAGTCAATTAGTGAATCCCTGCTTGCAGGTTACAGAAAGCATAATGCCTTCTCCAGTGCAAACACAGACACCTGGATCCTTAGAATGTGTTGCTAAAGACAATAATTTCCAGGCTGGAAAAGCATTGTTTGGGAATAGCTAATTCTTTGGTAACCCTGAAATGTCATGAGAGAGCACTCAATCGGCAACCCAATAAAGGTTCTGTCCCATGAGCACCTTAAAGGTTAATGACCAAGATATTTTCAGGCTGATCTTCAGAGTTATGGTGCTAACCCCTTGCCTACTCCACTTCTGAGCACTAACTGCAGGTACATAAGGTGGGCAGGGTGGTGCCTCCTGAGCAGTTGTTGCTGGATTAGCCCACGCAGGAAGGGGAGAGTAGAACATGTGTTTCCACTCCCCTCAGGGATTCTCCGAGAAGCTGTGGCAGGGATGCCACCGCAAAGGGCCTTGGAGCAAAT
>NW_006159610.1:8940671-8950912 GCF_000334495.1 Tupaia belangeri chinensis | reverse complement strand
CAGCAATGGGCCTTGTGAGAAATAGCATCAAAATTTAGGCCTCAGGCGAGGCAGCGGAATGCATTTACTAACTCAAGAAGCCATCTCCTAGGAAACCAGGCCCTCACGAGGGTTCTTATAGCCATCCAGGGCAGTTTCATGTGGTTTGCACAGACGTTTCCCAAATATCTAATCTTTCTGTGACCAAACTGTGCCCAAACTTCACTAGTGGATCATTTCTCCAGCTTTCTAGGGCTAGAAATTCATGAGTGTGACATTTTCTGCTCCCAGGAATGAGGAATGATGCCTACATGTCCCTAACTCCAGCAGGTTCCCTTGTTGCTATGTGGAAGGAAGGCCACTGTTCAGACTTGAGCCCAACAGGTCACTGCAAAGCAGGTACTGCAGCAGCATCCAGGTGGGCATGCATGTCCAGATATCTGAGAAGCAGCAGCCAAGTATTCCACAAGAAGCCTTCCCCGATCTCTAAAACCATAAAGCAGATGAGCAAACAGAAAAAACCCCCACTCCTTTCACAGTGGCGCATTCATCCTAGGAAGCTGATGTATACAGAACCCTTCCTTTCCTTAGATTAACTGCCTCAGCAGCATTCAGCTCTTGAGAGCACTTTATAGCTTTGTCAGACCTGTACGGAATATAAATCACTGTTGAATTACACACCATTGCATCATCAGCAGTCAACAGGCAGGTCACAGGGTTTTACACCAAAGGCGCCTCAGGGATTCATTGGGATGAAGCAAGGGATGGTGGATGAGTTCAGGAAGAGAACACACTTCCAGGGATGGGGCTCTGAGTCAGGATAAAATCACCCATAATTTTTCAAATGGCATAAACACACTAGGCAGAGACAAGGCCAGGAGTGGGACCTAAAAGCCACGACTCTAGGGCAGACAGGGCTTTGTGTTTTTGAGGCTATGTCTACACCCTGCAAGGAGTATGCTCCACTCTGGCATGATGAGGCCACTGTCACACAGCATCCTCAACTCAAGCAACTCAAGGGACTGGTCCTTTCATATAGGCTGCATTGATTCTAAAGAGAATATCAGATGCCTGCCATCTAGGTTTGGAATCCCATCTCTTGGCTTTTACACATCTATAGGATGGCCACCAAATCTGGAAATAGTTGATTATAAACTAAACTGTGTCCTTGCAAAAATTCCTAGGTGAAGCCTTAACCCCCAGTACCTCAGATGTGCCTACACTTGGAGACTGGAGATAGGTAAGGTAATTAAGGCCCAGCTGTGATGGTGTGTGCTCCTAATACAATGTGTTTCACAGGTTTGGACCTCATAGAAGGTCCCGATTTAATTTGCAATCTGACCCCAAGGCCAGGTGTCATGGTGGGTATCTGTAATCCCAGCAACTCAGGGAGGCCAAAGCAGGAAAGTCATGAGCTCAAGGTTGACCCGGACAACATAGCAAGACTGTGTTTAAAAAAGAGCTGGGCATGGTGGTGTGCTCTGGTAATCTCAGCTAGGAGGCTGAGACAGGAAGATCACTAAATGGGGGGAGATCCTGTCTTAAAAAGAAAAAAGTAATTAAATCAAAATGAGGCCCTTATGGTGACCTCTAATCCAGTCTGACTGGTGTCTTTAGAAGAAGACGTTAGCACATCTAAAGAGACACCAGAGACAAGCAAACATGGAGGGAGATCATCTGCAAGCCCAGGAGAGAAGTTTCAGAAAAAATAACCTTGTCACCCTTTGCCCTTGGATGTCCTGCCTCCAGAACTACAGGAACATAAATTTCTATTGTTTAATCCATCCATATGGTTTTTGTTACAGCATCCCTTGCAAAGTAATATAACAGGTGAATGCATCATAATTGGCTTGTTAACATCACATTACTATATGGATAAAATAAGAATATTTATGTTTCTATACTTTATGGCCACCTGTAGCTAGAAAAGACATCTAAACATAGCCATGTAAAATAATAGCTACTGGCATCTCATGGTTTCTTTTTCCATCTATTCTCCTTCATCTGTGCGTTGATGCAGACTCCCACCCACTTATTCTTTTGGGTATGTGTTCAGGTTTGATCACATGATCAATAACTATGGTTACCAACTTCTGAAGTCATCCAAAGTGTTGAATAAATGAAGTAGAGGCACTGGTGGGATGTTCAAAGTGTTTTATTACAATGAGAATTTACTAAGGTCAAAGTGCCCTTACCCAGTCTCTTTGGAGCCTGACCTTCTCCTCTTCCACCCACCCAGACTACACAGACTCCTTGAAGTTATCCTTCATGGTCTGATCCAAGACCTGAATCTCCAAAAAGCCTCCCTGAGTATGTCCTGCACAAGATAATCCACACACCTTTTATAATCGTACATGATCCAGAACAGGCAACCTGACAATTAATTATAGAGACTTCTTGTACTCTGGCTTAGTTTGTGCTCAGCTAGAATGTAACTTTCTCAAGGACTGGCATGGCAGTTGTGTCTCCTTTGTATTACACATACTACTGAGCATTAAATTCCGATCACTTGAAGAAATGCTATTTTTAGGTTAGAGAGCTGTGAAGTGAAAACTGGGACTTCGAAACTTGGTATGAAGTAGACACTATGCTAGGTCCTTCAGTCTTTCTTTCTTCCCCTTAAATCATTATGTAGCTATGAAAGCATTTATGCATGTGTGTGTGCACACCACACCTGTGTATGTACATGTCACCTACCTTGTGCTTCAATTGGTACCTTGGATTTCAGGAAGCATTTTTATTTTTGCTGAAATTCAGCATCAGAATAATACCTTCTCTGCAGGATTATTCTGAAGAGTGATAATAATAAATGTGAAAAGGCTTAGAGAAGTTAGAATTGCTTTCTATATGTAGGATATAATATTAGAAATGGAAAGCTCTAAGTGAGGCTAAAGAAAAATTGTTCTTAAGGACAAGAAAAAAAATATGGTTGCTGTTTTTATCTCTGTCACCCACTTTATTCTACTGCTGCCTTATCTCAGGGTAAATGCTACCCTGGGGAGCAATTCCTCTCAACAGAGACCAGAGAATGTACTCACTCTGGACTCTTCATTCTGTAGACTTGGCCAAAACCACAACTATGGAATTTTGAGGGGTCTTAAAATAAACGTCTCTCCCTTCTCTTTCATTCTCCTCTCAAGGTTTTAAGCATGCATGCACACGTGCCTGGTGTGTATTTCAAGTCACCTGTCTAGGACTTGAACTACACAGTTGGTCGTGTGGGATCCAGTCACTTCATCACCATGCCATCTGGCTAGCTCAGAGTTGGGGAGCTTGTTTTACAATTTCGTATCTTACTTTTAACTCATTATTTTTTCTCAGTTAAAAAAATAATAAAGAGTTATCAAGGAAAAAAGTTGCAATCAATTTAGAAATGCATTCATGATCTGAACAAATCTATCACTCTCCTCCTTGACTCCCTCACCTTCCCAATCAAGATATCCACTGCCAATATTTTGGTGTATACGCTTTCAGTTTTTTTTTTTCTATTTTTGTACATCTTATAAATAATTTTACAAAATCAAACTAACTATCCTGCATCTTGCTTTGATCACTTAATGTGCTTTTGTTAATATTCCATTCCTAAAATATATTTCATTGTATGTATGTACCAAATTTACCATTCCTCTATTCATGAAGGTCTGAATTGTTTCAGATCTTTCAGTATTACAAAGAACTTTTCAATAGATATCCAAGTTGTGGGCCTTTTATAAGTGCTGCAAAAGTTCTGACTCTGATTTTTCTGGCATATGGAGATTGCATTGTCATTTACTCACACTCATGATCGAATAATTATGAGAGGTGCATTTTTATCATTTTAAAAATCTACAGAGCATACTCTCCTTTCTTCTTTCGGTTAAAACACCACCATTATTCTTTCTCATGAGGAAGCCATTCTGTGATTACGATAATTAATTCAGACACAGGCACTGAAGTAAGCCTCAGTTTCTGTATCTTCTGCATCTCTTTAGTTGTCTGATTTATAATACATATATATCAAATATATATTTATATGTGCTTACACAAGCTATCTATATATACATATGTATATACACAAGTATATATATTAATGTATAGGTAGCAAATAAACTATACAGTTCACATAGAAATTCCAAATTAAGTTAAATAATTTGCTGAAAGTCTCAAAGCATACAACAGAGCAAATGCTTGATTTTGCTGTAAAGCCTTAAACTATTGCACTGCAGAAACATCTTAGAACTATCCATTCCACTTGCTTCTCTTGCCCCCATTAAAAAAAATCCCCCTGGCTCACTTCACTTTGCCCACAAAGCATGTTTCATGTTTCATGCATTGTGGAATGAAAAGTTGGGAAGATCTTCTATGAGTTGTCTATACATGGTAGAAAGGAGAGTTCTGGTGAGAAAACTGAATTAAGAGTGTAACATTGGGCGTCCTAATGCTCTAGTGGTTAAGAGAGTCAGATCCCACATGGTTAACTATGTGACATGAAAAACACATCAGGTGCCTGTGTGTGCTTACCCCAAATTCCAACAGGATCTAGAGATGGAAAAGAAGGGATTGCAGCGAAACTGGGCCCCATTGGGAGATGTTTTCTCTCTTTCTCTCTCTCTCACTCTCTCTCTGTCTCTCCATCTCTTTCTCTGGTGAACACATGTGGTAAGAAGAGAGAAGAGAAGAGAAGAGAAGAGAAGAGAAGAGAAGAGAAGAGAAGAGAAGAGAAGAGAAGAGAAGAGAAGAGAAGAGAAGAGAAGAGAAGAATGAAAGGAAAAGAAAAAAAAAGAAAAGGAGAAAAGACAGTGCAGCATCATACATGTTTCAATGCAAATCTTTGCAGCTTCTTTTTCCATCTGGGCCTTGGTTCAGAGCTGAGAATTAGTGGAATCCAACTGGCTTCTTAACTAAACTGAGAGTGGTATCTACAGCTGTGCAAAAAGGAACATTCTCAAGCTGTGATGAGTGAGCTTCCAAGAGTAAAGCCACTTAGAGCATGCCATCTTCCCACCCTGCTTCTGTTCTCTCCTCTTTCAATATCAACACTTTCTGGAGATGATGATGGTGCAAACTCTGAGAACCATTGGGCACAGGACAATCTTGCCCTGGGTTTCTTATGGAAGAACAAGGCTTGAAATAACCCTAAACCCTTGCAGGCCTTCTCTGGCACTATGGCTTCCTGGTTACTCTAGCCATTCACCTTCCTAGGTATCATACAAGGTTTTTGCGGAGAAACCCAATGCTCCCAAGAGTCAGCATGACATGAAGCCCAGTATATGCAGATCCACAATGACATCTGAACTCCTATCTTGCGGTCTCGGGCTCTCCTGGCCTGGGGTGAACCAAGTCAGCCTATACCAGTGTCTTTGTAGGAGAGCTGCCATGAAGACAGAGGTGAGTTAGTGGAAAGAGCACTTGACTGAGAATCAGAAACAAAGCTTCTGGTCCCATCCCTGCCCATGAAATGAGAAGAGCATTTCATCTCCCAGGGCCATGACCCTCTAAACCATAAAGCACAGACTGAGGACTAGATCGCTAATGTCTCTCCTTTCCATCTAGGTGATCCTATGGATTTGGTATTATGGTAAGAAGGCCCCATTCCTTCTGACTTGCTGTAGGGTTGACTGTCACTTATTTTGTCAAACATGAACCACCTGAAGACTCTGCTTATCACCTCCTGACACACACAGAAGGGCTGTTGCATAAGACCATTAGATGTCATTATTTGACATCAACGTTCATATGAGGCTCAGCTCTAAATTGCCTTAATTTTAAATGTGGAAGGATTGGGACACAGCTGTTTAAGTGTCTGGAAGAAATTGGCTCCTGAAAGAAATCTCTCTGGCTTCTGCCCTATCTGATCCAAGCCAATGCCATGTTAATTAGTAGAGGAAGAAGCTGGGGTGGTAGCCAGAAGATAGGCGAGCCGCCACCTGGTTTGGTTTATGTTTCCATATGCCTGCTGCATTTGTCAACTTGGCCCTGGCCTTCTATTGAGATGAAAATCTATACCCAAGTGACTTTTGTATGCTGTCACCTCATGGCTGGGTCACTGAACACATTCATAGCTTTATATGGACAAAATGTTCATATGTAATGTTTATATTATGATAGGCATTATTCTAAGTGCTTTACAAATGTTAACTCTTTTCACCCTCAAGCAGGTTTAGATAAGGATGTGAGTCATAGAGAGGTTAAGTAAATTGTCTAAGGCCACACAGCTAGTGAGTACTGGATCTAGAATTCAGACCCATGCTTTGCCCACTGTGTTAATGTTGTCTCACCTTACAGCCATTTTATGTGCATATATATTGCCACTTTGACTGGGCTGAAATCAGTACAGGCAGAGAAGATTTCTTTTTCTCCAATAGGGTCCTATTGGAATTTAAACACCACAGTGGTGTTTAAACAAGATTTATCAACTAGCTGCTGAGATAGAAAGAAGGCCCTATCATTACTAAATGTGGTCCCAAGGAGGTTCTGGGTTGTCCTTCAGAGTTATGGTCCACTTAATCAAATCTTGTTACTGACTTCTTCATAGAACTTGGGAAATCTATCACAATTTTCTACATAACTTCTCCCATTATTTGCACAAGTAGAAGGGTGACTCCTCCTGGAGGGACATAAGTTTTCCATGATGAGTAGGATATGGAAATGTACTAATGACCTATGAAATCCTAAACTAGAATGAATAAATAAAGACTTGGCATGCTGCTTTCAAAAAGTTTCCAACTCTGAGTCTAGAAGCAGTTTCATTTGATGTTAAAAGCCCTTTCAGGGGAAATGAGTAGGACGGAGCAAGTTTACTTGAATCCTCCTTCAGCCTCATTCACTAGCTGTCCTGTGAGGCTCTAGTACTTCCCAGCACAGGGAGGCTCCCTTTGTCTGGGTACCCACAATGACTTCCTTTATGGCATTAGTCACAGGCTGCTCTACTCACTGAGGACCTAAGTGTCTGAAGGACAGAGGCCATGTTATGTTTTTATTTTGGTGTCCTGGGTGCTGGCACAAAGCCTAGCACACAGTAGGCATCCAATCAGTGTGTATTGAGTTGAATTTAACTTGTAAAGCAGATTATTAGGAGGTGCAATTGAGTTGTCTCCAACTATTTGAAGGCTGTTACAGGGAGAAGGTACTTATGTCATGTTAGCAGGAAGAACCCAAGTCCCAAAGTCAAAGTTACCAGAAACCACATTATGGGTTAAAAACAAGGAAAACAAGATAAAAACTGGAATTGTTAACAAGGAAGGAACCCCCTGCCACCATGGAGGATTTGACCCAGATGAGAGGTAGGAAATGACTAGATATCTGTTCTTCTAGATTATCCTAGAGAGGTCAGTGTCATCCAAATGGTATAAAGTGATATCTGAATTCAGAAGAGGGCTCTGGATCGATCATTCCAAAAAGCTTCTGGAAGATACTGACTCTTCACTGAGTCTTGAAGAAAGCATAGGACTTCAAGAGGTAGAGAAAGTATCACGAGGTGGATAATGGTGAATGGTCTGTCTGAGTGACTAAAGACAGAGTGAGATGAGATTATGGCTGACTTTAAACTCCAGAAACATTGACCTTTATTCTAAAAACAGTAGAGTAACAGACTTTTTTTTAGCAGTGCAATCATGTTGCAGTATATTTTAGAAAGATGAAAGGTTATAAAGAGTGAAGTTAGTGGAAAGTAGGGAAATGAATAATAGGGAAATAACTGTGTTTATTGGATGCCTATTTTGTGCTAGATGGTTTTCTTATATATTACTTCATTTGATCTGCACAATGATCCTACAGGGTAGATAGCATTATCTAATTTTTTTTCAAGAGATATTTTTGCTATAAGGCATGTGTGCTCACCAGAGAGGCAGAGAGACAAAAAGCGAAAAATCACTTCCCAGGGGGGATGGCTACACTGCAATCCCTCTCTTCCATTCTCCTGTCTGGATTTTGGTCAGACATGCACATGTGCCTGGCATGAGTTTTAAGCCGCCAGGTCCAAGACTAGAACTACAGTTGACCATGTGGAGCAATGTAACCATTATGCCATCTGCTGGTCCCAGCACTATCTAATTTATAGATGAGAAAGTACAGACTCAGGGGACCAGCAGGTGGTGTGGTGGTTAAGGCGCTGGACACTCCCACATGGCCAACCAGGATTCAAGTCCTGAATCTGGTGGCTTGCTTTCTCATTTCCTCTCTCTCTCACTCTCACCCTCTGTCTCTCTCTGGTCAAATTAAAAAATAAATGAATGAACAAATAAAATAAAAATAAAATAAATAATTATTAGGAAAAAAAGAGAAAGTACAGACTCAGAGTTTGGCAAATAAATGGTGGGATAGGATTTCCACCAAGAGCAATGTGACTCCCAAACTATTGCAATAGTCATGAGGCCTCAGATGGTGCTCAGGGGATGAAAATGAATTAAAGGGCCACAAAGAATAAAGGAAAGATGAGCAAATGATGGAAATCGATGAAAAGATGAGGGTGAAAAGAGATAAGTGAAAAAATGACTCAGGTAACAGACTTATCCAGAAGTCAAGAAAAGAAACTCATTTCTTTGGGGAAGGGAAAGAATACGTGCTAATATTTATTGGGTTCCTATAGTAAGCGTGTATTCCATAAGCATAGAGCACAAAGAACATATTTAAAAGTATGTTGAGAAAGAACAAGTCCAGTTTAAGGCATGTTTGAGTTTCCAGAAAGATGGAGATGCGTAGTGAACAATTTAAAACATGAAGTTGGAGCTCAGAAAAGACTGTTCCATACCCATGTTCCAGGCTCATCTATGCAGAGATAATTATCACTGTTTGGGGGTAGGGGCATGCTGTTGACAAGAAGACATGTTTATAGGGAAAAAGAAAAGCGTCAAAAGCCCACATTACCAGGTAGAGCAAAGGGGGTAGGGAGGGCAGAGAGAAGGAAAAATCATGACTGTTGTTATGGATGATAAGACACAAGAGTTTCGGGAAAGATGGGAATAGGTAAACCCTATGGAAGCCAGGAAGAACAGGCTCAAGTGCAAGTGACAGGCAGAGCTGCCATGATGTGGCAGGCGCAGAGGTCAGACTCCAGGAGGTGAAGTGGGTTGATGGTGAAGCTCTAGTAGCAATAAGGAAGGATTGTTTTTTGTTTTTTGTTTTTGCCTCACGAGCCCCAAGCTTTGCCTTTTGTCTCAGAACATATAAAAAGATAAGGCCCTTAGACAAAGAGACTCATTCCCCTGCTCCTCTAGAATATTCCATGAACAGAATCAGCTTCCACATTTTTGCCAGCCCAAGAACAACAGCCTTCACATACCATGATGAAGTGTCTGTGTGGGCCTGTCTCTTTCCTTTTTTTACCAGTCATGAGCTGTTTGAGGATCCTAAATACGTCAATAAGTTAATTATTATTTGAGAGATAATGCTGCAGGACAGTTAAAACTCAAGCTTCAGAGTCAAACGCAGTTGAATTTGAATCTTGGCTCCTAGAACTATAGGACCTTGAGCAAGGTACTTGACCTCTCTAAGCAAATGTAGGGACTGCTGAGAAGGTAGGAGCATGCATGAATAAGGATGTGTTAGCGCTCATTCTACGCCAGGCAGAGTTCTGAGCATTTTACACATCGACTCATTTAATTCTCACTTGCCTACAAGGCAAGTCCTTTTTCACAGGTGGTGAAATCTTTTAGGTCTATGAAGGATATAGTTGCCCAAGGTTACTGAATTTTGATTCAAGTCTGATGCAGGTGACCTTCATTACATAGACTTGATGCTATTATCAACATTTTCCTGGTAGAAGTGACTCCCTTTCTGCCTTCTTTATCCCCTTTCCTCCTGCCACATTTCCTTACTGGTGGGAGTGCCTTTTAGATGTAAGCCTGTGTGTCTGCCCCACTGGTTGAGTCCTCAGGCCTATTTCTTTAGCCACATGGCCTTTCTCCGTATCTTTCTCTTTTCTCCCACACATTCCAGAAACACAGAAGAAATAGTGGGAATTAGTCTGAAGGCCTTAGATTAAGCCTCCACCATGTACTTAATTATATGATTCTAAGCTTTCTTCGGGGCTCTCTAGGTCTACAAAATTGAAATGTGAATGCAGATTTTAAAGGGCTGCTGGGAAGATGAAAGGAAAAATGCTTGACCATATCCACTCCTGACTCATTGTAGATACTCTGCTTGTCTTCTTCCCTTACTGCCTCTCCCCCCTGCCTCCAACGCGGTTTGAAGGTTAGATGAAGCCCTATCCTTTGGTTAGAGCTGTATGAACTTCAAAGGATTACCCAAATCATAAATACTCTCTTGCCACTCTTTTTGAATGA
>NW_006159610.1:8893006-8940657 GCF_000334495.1 Tupaia belangeri chinensis | reverse complement strand
TACGAATGGTAGATGACTAGATTGATGATGTCCTCTTCTGCTGAAAAGACACTGAATTCTTTGGATTTTAATATTTTTCATTTAAAGGTATCAGTCAAGAAAAGGAAAACAGTTAATTTTTCACACTAATTGATCGAGGTGTCTGATTCTTCTCAAAGACTGGGAGCAACTCCAAGGCAAGGGTTTATTTATCTTCCATAGCACCCGTAACTTCATAGATACCTAACAATTGGCTGTCTACTCAATGCCTAATAACATTAGGCAATGAACAATGAGCACTCAATTGAATCAATCACATGGTTCACTAAAGTGGGGATGGTCTTGCCTCTTTCACACCCACATCTTGGACATCTTTGACCTTTCAACAGAGAGGGTGAATGTATTTTCCAAACCTCAAATCAAGACCCAAGCTATGAGACATGACCTGACCATAGGGAAGTATATTTGAAATCAGGAGGACTCCCGAAGGTCAGGCAGGCATGACAGCTTTGCACGGGCCTCATTCTCCAGTTATTTCAGACACAGTGATAAAACGCAATCCATTACACACCTGTCCCAGTAGCCTAAGCTCTGTTAAGATGAACAGGTATGTCCCCCCAGAGCAGAATTCCTTTACACCTCAGGGGCCACGTGTGTAATCCTTCTCCGTATAAAGCTTTGAGGCCTCTGAGTCGCTTTCCTGTAGGCCTTTGAGGCCTCTGTATGGTATGAATAGCTGAGCAGATTGGGCTTGCCAGTCTTCACCCGCCTCATCCTCGGGGGCATCATTCACAGTGAAGTGCAGAGATGCCATCCTGGCCAAGGGTGTACCTGGCTGCACATTGCAGGAATTTTGCCCAAGATTCTGCTCTTCATTTGAGTCCCTGGTATCCAGAGGGAGCTGGGGGCTCTGACTCCTATCTGCATATTCTAACTCACTTACAATGTGTTTTCAGCCTGTCTCAGTCTGCTTTAGTCTGGCTTGCCCTGGTCCTGGCACTCTAACTCTACTCTCTTTTGCAGTCCTGGTAGGTGTAGAACATCTCAGCCATTCAAGTAGCATGTGTTTCTGTGTGTGTGTGTGTGTGTGTGTGTGTGCGCACAAGCGTGCGCGGTGGGGAGAGCAGGGGTTACAGGAAGCCTAGAGAGGGCAGGGACACCCCATCTCTGCTTCCTTGGGCCTGTCTGGCTATTTTGGGCCACTTTTTACCTATCCTTTACTCGTCTACTCTCAAAACCCCATCCACCACTGTTACCCCAGAGGAAAGAGAGGAAATTCTTCCTCACTTAAACTTGTTCCTCCCTCTTAATTGTTTCCTGGGAGCAGCTTTTAAGCCATCTACTTCAGAAACCAGCATTTTTCTTTGGTTTATGGCTTGTTTCAAGGGCCAGATGCTTGCCTGACAAGACCCCTTTCTCTGAAGCTTGCAAACCTCTGTAAAAACATCCTAAAAAAGCCACAGGAAGGGAAGCTTTTGAAGTTGCTTTAGAAATTACCTAAGTTTCCATGGCAGTCAAGTGCTGTGGAGTTGCCACCACATTCTGGGGCGTTCCACTTTCACTGAAAGGGCTATTGGAGAAACTGTCCCTTCTCAGCCACCACCCCAGTGGAGAGATGCTCTTTTGGCTACCCTGCCCTCCCCTCTCTCTGTTCTCCTGCCTGCCCCATCTCACCTTTGCTTATGGACAATCCATCATTACTGAATTGTCCATATACTGAAGCACAGAACCCCAAGTCAAGCAGTGGGGTAATTATTTCTACCCCAGGAAAGATAGGCCTGAGAGACCTTAGGGTGTTGGGGACCCCATCTGAGTTTGGATTACAGTCACTCAATAATGCAGATGTGTCTGGTATGTACCTAGAGACAGGTCAGCCAGGTGGGTACTAGGCTGTGGAGAAATAATTCATCTTGAGAACCAAAACTGCCCACCCCACACTCAGCCTGGATATTGAGACCCTACCAGCCCTTGCTGTTCACATTAACATGACTTTGCTGTTCTACTGTCTCCCGTGTGCTTCTAGAACTGTCCTTCCCAGATAAATGGCTTGACTATTTATTACAGGACTTTCCCCTAGATCCATCAACACTTCTACTGTAAGCATGGACACTGTGCACCTTAAGATCTTAAGATCTCACCTCAAAATCCCCAGCTGGCGGCTCCCACCAATCCTGGATGTTATGGTTACTCTTATCCAATCACTACATCATTATTTTGACCCAGACTTAATCAAATGCCTACACTGAATAATGGCCTTACACCAAAGCTCAGATTCTCAATAAATTCTGGCCTTTCTCCCTCCGAGACCTGCCGACATTTTGTAAGGTGAGTACCCTCCATTATTGTAGTAAGCAATAAACTCAGCCTTGTCTTATTAACAGGTCGTGCTTATGTTTGCTTTACTTGGAGAATCAGCACAAGGAAAGGGGCGCACACATTTTACATGATTATTCAGTCATCAAAGATGAGGGCTGATCTTAGGCACAAACTTGGCCTCAGTGAGGGAGAAGGGGATCTGCAAGCAGAATAAAGAATGGCTCTGATTTCTCAAGGTCTCTGGAAGGACTGCAACAAAATGCTGCATGTCCCAAGGGCAGGCATTTGAGTATGGAACAATGCTAGAGGCAGAGATGGCTTGGTGGGCTTATGGCCTGTGTAGTTGCTGCTTGCTTTAATGGATCATTGTCACCATCATGAAATTGGGAATAATGTTTGGACAAGGGGTCATGGGATTTCATTTGCACTGGACCCCAAAAACCATGAAGCTAATGCTAGTTGTAAAGGAGGGATGCAACACTGCCACACCTTCAGGGGGCACATGGCAGCCCCCAGCTTCGACCTGCCCAGCCCAGGCAAGGACATAGTGCCCCCACGTGCTGGAATTAGGAATAGCAGGTTGCAGAAGCTACAGCTGTAGATGTCCCTGAAGGAAGCCGAAGACACTGACGAATGGTATACAATATCAAATGATCACTCAGGAGAGCACCCCAGGGCAATCTGTGAAACAGATAGGGGGCATGGCAGAATGGGAATTGGGGGCCCTCCATCAGTCAAACCCCTGACCATGACCTCCAAGGCCCTTCATGATCTGTCTACCTTTCAAGAACCATCTCCACCTCACTCTACTCCTATCACAAGTGTCCTGTTGCTCAACTTGCTCAGCATAAGCTCATTCCCATCCCAGGTCTCTCATACTTGCTGTTCATTTTGCAAGGAATGATCCTGCCCCAGGTCTTCCTGTGCCTTATCCCCTCCCTTTACTTTAACCACTGTTCAAATGCCACCACTACCAAGAGGCCTTCCACGCCTTCCCCAACAACAATGATGTCTCCATCTCTAACTCCTTCCCAGCTTTGTTTTCCTCCATAGTTCTTATCATGTAACATGTATCATGTATGTATTAGACCTGCTTTTTGTCTATCTCTGCAGCTAGAATAGAAGCTTCATAAGCACTTTATCCTCTTCTCCACTATATCTCAAGTGCCCACTACGCTTGCCACATAGCAGGTGATAGGCATTTACTGAATGGATGAACAGATGAATGAATGAATGAATGAATGAATGAATGAATGAGTGGATGAATGAAGAAGTAGAGAGGTGATTAGCCAGAGAGACCTTATCTGTCTAAAGATTTCGTTATTATCATCCTCATGGCATGGGGTGTGTCTGCGTTGTATTGGTAGTAATGTTATGAGGCCCCTCAGAGTAGAGTGTCACTGCAAGTGGTTATTTTAAAAAGAAGCACCTCAGTTGCTAAAATAACAATATCTAAAAATGTATTGAGAACACCAAGCATTGTTGCAAGCCCTTCACATGAGTCAACTCTACAAATCTCACCGCTCTGCTTGAAATGGATATTGTTATTAGCCTTCTTTCATAGACAAGAAGATCGAAGCAAGGCATGAAAGGAGGTCACTTTCTCAGTGTCACACGGATAGTCCAAGGCTCCTTTAGTTCTGGACTAGTTTTTGATGATAAAACCATATTTTCTTCTTTTAATTGGGTGCTGCTACTTCCTGGACAAGGACTTTAACCCCCAGCCACCTGGCAGGGAATAGAAGGTGGCTCAGGGGAAAACATGCGCAGGGACAGCTAAGAGATGAAAACTGGCTCTTCCCAGAGAAGTTCTCTGGGATTCCTTCACCAACCACCGTCCTCCCATTTCCTTCCAGGACTACTCTGTCTCAGCATCTCCATCTAGAATTTCAGTGACAAATGATCTCCCTGCTCTGGTGAACACGTGGCCCTGTGGATCGGTTGAACATTTGGCAGGCAAGTTAAGGAGCATTCTGACAGGGCCTTCACTGACTAGATTAGGATTTGTGGAGTCAAGGCTTCTCCCTGTTCTCTTCTGAAGCCTGTATGTGTAATGGGGGCAAAACCCAGTAAGTGAAAAGGATGAATTCCTTTGGATCTCTTCCAACTTCAATGTGAAACGAAGCCTTTCTGCTGCCTGGGTTGCTGGATCAATCCTGGCCACTCATCCTACATAAAGTAAACCTAATTTTAATTTCCTAGTTCTCCTGGCAATGTGTCTCCAAAAATCCTTTACTGACATAATTTACCTCGCCAGGATTTATTTAGATTATATTGGGTCATCAGAAAAGTCATGACACATTTTTGCATAGAAAAAGTAAGTCATGACTTTTCTGATGACCCCAAAATGAACAACAACCAAAAAAATATCAACAATGCACCTTTAAAGGGGCAAGACATGTTCTAAAGTATGAAGTAGTTTGTGAATCTTTGCTTAAGACTCTGAAAGAAAGATTGTATGACAAAGACTGTAAGATTGTAAGAGGAAAGTTGTCATGTTTTAGTGATACCTCACACAAAACTGTATAGGCAGATTAGCAGGGTGAGTAGATGGGTTTTAGGCCACAGTTGCCCTTAACTGGTCATGCTAGAGTATGGACACTTGTCTGCCCATTCAAATGGACTTCACTTGGGGTATACGTTTAATAGTAACAGCCACCCTTTTAGAGGGGGGGTTATGAGATGCTTGCACTATAGTAAGTCATTGGCTCATTGAGCTTATTTCCCTCTCCAGAAAATCTCACCTGAATGGTCTTTTGCTCCCTGTCTCCTCTCTCTGACCCATGAGTCACAGAAGTCATGACCTGGGATCAGGAAGCTGGTGGCATTGTGCCTCCAAAACACACAGAAACACAGTCCTAGCTATGTTTTTTAAGTAGGGCTAGAGCAGGAGGTAAGTGTGATAGTGGGAAGAGGCTGAACAGAGAAGGCTGGCGAGGAAACCTGGATGTTGTTCTACTTTTTATTTTTTATTTTTTGGAGAGGTTTTTTTTGTTGTTGTTGTTTTTGTTTTTTTCTTTCTTCTTCTTTTTTTTTTTTTTTTTTTTTTTTTTTTTTTTGGGATAGGCGCATGCGCTCGTCAGACAGACAGAGAGACAGAGAGACAGAAAGCGAGAAATCACCCCCCAGGGGGGATGGCCACGCCACAATCCCTTCTCCTCCATTCTCCTCTCGGGATCTTGGGCATGCACACACACACGCCTGGTGTGAGTTTTAAGCCACTGGGTCCGGGACGCGAACCTCAGTCGACTACGTGGGAGTCCAGCGACATAGCCATTAGGCTAACTGCTGGTCCCAACTTTGCAGGGTCGCAAAAATTACTTCAATGCCTAAAAGAAACAACCCTTCAGGCGAGATGCTCAGTGCCTTTTAAGCCTGTGGTTTTCAGAACTGTTAGGCTTCTATCGAGGTCTTTGTCCATTGTTATGCTGAGTGTCTGGGGTTTCACTGCACAGCTGAGCTGCTCTCTGGTGAGCTTGCTGGAGTGGGCACAGATGCCAGACATGTGGCATCATTGGTTTGCAAATCACTGCAATCACTCAGACTTAATAACCTGAGCTTCTTTCAGGCATTCTCTTCATTCCCCCTGACAGGCTGGAAAGGTATAAAAGGTCACACCGATCACAGGTGGTAGGAAAAGGAACTTTAATGATTTCCTTTTCTCATTACCACCTAAGCCCTCAGTTCTGGCCACGATCCTCTCCATATGCCCCTTTGTGCTTTGAGAGAGAGAGAAAGGAAAAGGGGGAACTCAGCTAGGGACACAAAGGAAACAGAGAGATTCTGGGAACACTGCCACCTGTCTAGAAGCACAGACCAAACTCTAGCATGGGAAGAAGCATGTGAACACGGGGGTCACGGGGATCTTCAACATGGGGTACTGACAGCAGAGGGCAGCAAAGTGGGCTGTAAGAATGCAGGTGAGAGGTCACAGGCCAGGCTCCAGTCCAGTTCTGTCACTCACTACCTAGGTGACCTAGGACAACCTGACACAGTAAATTGTATCTGGAAATACAAGGAGGTCAAACTGGGTGGTCTCTACAGCCTCTTCAAGTCCAAGTTAAAGATAGAAAGCTCTTCATGGATTCAGGTATAATTCATACTCTATTTTCAAAAGGAATCGGGGACATTTTATAACAGAAATGGATAAACTCCAGGGTTATTCAAATAAGAGGAGGACAAGGAATCCCTGCAAGGGAAGAAGACAAGATAAGGTACTTTCTTGAAGAATTGCTGTTCTATTGAGACAAAAGCACATAATGCACTTCTCCAATGCATTTGTTCTGCTATCATTTATTAAGAGTACAGACACCAGGAATCAGCAGGTGGCATGGTATTTAAGGTGCTGGACTCGTAATGGCCAGTCACAACTCAAGTCTTGGACCTGCAGGCTTGAAGAGCAGGGTGGGCACATGTGTGTGCATGCCCAAAATCCCAAGAGGAGAATAGAAGAGAAGGGATTGCAGTGTGGCTATCCTCCTGGGGGGTAGAAAGTGATTTCTCATTTTCCTTCTCACCATCTCCCTGTCTCTCTGGTGAGTACACATGCCCTATGGGGGGGGGGACTTAGAAACAAAGAAGCAGAAAGACTGAAGACACCATTTCTGACACTGAGACACCTTAGCAAAGATATTCCTTCACCATGGTAGACAAGGTTCTGGAGCTCATGGAGCTTAGATCTAGGTGAAGGGAGAAAGACAATGAACAAAACCAATATGCTACAAACATGTCGGACACCTATGCCCAGACCTTGTTTTCTAGTACCATTCTCCAAGGAAAGAAACAGGCCTCTTTGAGAAATGGCTGATTTAGGATTTAAACAGGAAACATATAAAACAAGCCAGGTGGAGTTGTAGAGCCCCCAAATAAGTGCTCAAACAAGCAAGCAAACAAAAGCAACCCAAAACAAAAACCCACATTGATGGAGGCATGTCTTTTTTTTTTTTAAGAATTATTTATTTTTATTCATTATTATTATTATTTTAATTTGACCAGAAATAACACACACACACACACACATACACACACACACACACAGAGAGAGAGAGAGAGAATGAGAAGGGGAAAGTTAGAAAGCAAGCTACCAGGTTCAGGACTTGAACCACAGTCAGCCAGCCATGTGGGAGTCCAACACCTTAACCACCCTACCACCAGCTGGCCCCTATGGAGGCATGTCTAAGCAGCATGGGAGCTAAATGAAAGACCTCTCAATGGCCAAAGTTTGAACAGTTGAAGAAAAGAAGTACTATTAGGTTATAACCTAAAGTGTAAAATAAATGTCCACGAGTGCACATCGATATAAAAAAATGGCTGAGTAAATTAAGGAGTGGGAAAGAAGAGACAAATTTCCCATATAGAAGAATTCCAAACTGACCTAAGTACTCCATCCTAACGCAGTATCCCCACCCTAGTACTCTATTCTCACTCCCCCATCCTCAAGCAGGGGCCATACATAGTGATTTCCTTCCAAAAGACAGTAAGGAAACAGAGTTTAAAAAAATAATAATTTTGCCATGAAGAAACATGATAAACATTTAGCTGGATGACCAGGTCTCAAATCATGCTGAAATGAAGTGATAAAAATGGCACATTACCTCTGTGATCTTCCTCCTCAGAACCCCTAACTCAGTTTAATCATAATAAAAACATCAGCCAAGTTCCAGGAGAGGGACATCCTATAATATGTCTGACCAGTACTCATTCAAACTGCCAAGGTCTCAAAAACAAAGTAAATCTGAAAAACTACTCTAGCCAAGAGAAACCCAAGGAGACACAATGTGATATTCCAGATAAAATCCTCAAACAAAAAATGACATCGAGTAAAAACTAAGGGAATCTGAATAAACTACAGACTTTAGTTAATAATAATGTACAGATATTTATTTATTTATTTTAGGTTTTGCCATAGGTTATGTGTGTTTGCCAGAGAAAGAAAGAGACAGTGAGAGGGAAAGTGAAAAATCAACTGCCCCACACACCCAGGGGTTGACTATGCCACAATTCCTTCTCTTCCATTCTCCTAAGAATCTGGGCAAGAACACACATGTGCCTGGCATGATTTTCAAGCCACTGGGTCTGGGACTCGAATTGTAGTCGACCATGTGCAAGTCCAGCACCTTAACCACCATGCCATCTACTGCCTCCTGCCATATTTACTTTCTAATTTTAATGAATGCACCATATTAAGGCAACATATTAATAATAGGGAACTATGTGTATAGGAATTCTCTATTCTACCTGCTCAATTTTTTTCTGTAAATCTAAAACTTTTCTACAAACCAAGGTCTATTTTAAAAATAAGAGTATCTAGTGGTCAGAGACAGGATTCAAGATTCTCTCTTTTACTGGCATTGAAGAAGAACACTTCTGTACATTCACCACCTACAAGAAAATGAACTCTGCCAACAACATGGTGATCTTGGACGAAGGCCTCAAGTCTCAGATGAGACTCCAGCTTCAGCTCTTGACGTTTGACTGCAGTTTTGTGAGACCCTCAAGAACCCAGCTAACCCATGCTTGGAATTCTGATCCAGGGAATATGAGAGCTAATAAATGTTCATTGTCTTAATCTACTAAAAGCAAAGCAAAACAAACAAACAAATGAAACCCAAAACTAAAGCACAATATCCACAAACATTTCAAAAAACAGCGGGTGTGCTGCAGAAAATTAAATGAATTAAAACGATGAGCATGTCTGGGTGACTTCATTAAACTGGATGGTCAAGAATGGTGACCTTTATGTTGGAATCTGAATCTGGGGAAGGAGCCATCCATCAAACAAGCAAGCAAACAAAAGCAACCCAAAACAAAAACCCACATTGATGGAGGCATGTCTTTTTTTTTTTTAAGAATTATTTATTTTTATTCATTATTATTATTATTTTAATTTGACCAGAAATAACACACACACACACACACATACACACACACACACACAGAGAGAGAGAGAGAGAATGAGAAGGGGAAAGTTAGAAAGCAAGCTACCAGGTTCAGGACTTGAACCACAGTCAGCCAGCCATGTGGGAGTCCAACACCTTAACCACCCTACCACCAGCTGGCCCCTATGGAGGCATGTCTAAGCAGCATGGGAGCTAAATGAAAGACCTCTCAATGGCCAAAGTTTGAACAGTTGAAGAAAAGAAGTACTATTAGGTTATAACCTAAAGTGTAAAATAAATGTCCACGAGTGCACATCGATATAAAAAAATGGCTGAGTAAATTAAGGAGTGGGAAAGAAGAGACAAATTTCCCATATAGAAGAATTCCAAACTGACCTAAGTACTCCATCCTAACGCAGTATCCCCACCCTAGTACTCTATTCTCACTCCCCCATCCTCAAGCAGGGGCCATACATAGTGATTTCCTTCCAAAAGACAGTAAGGAAACAGAGTTTAAAAAAATAATAATTTTGCCATGAAGAAACATGATAAACATTTAGCTGGATGACCAGGTCTCAAATCATGCTGAAATGAAGTGATAAAAATGGCACATTACCTCTGTGATCTTCCTCCTCAGAACCCCTAACTCAGTTTAATCATAATAAAAACATCAGCCAAGTTCCAGGAGAGGGACATCCTATAATATGTCTGACCAGTACTCATTCAAACTGCCAAGGTCTCAAAAACAAAGTAAATCTGAAAAACTACTCTAGCCAAGAGAAACCCAAGGAGACACAATGTGATATTCCAGATAAAATCCTCAAACAAAAAATGACATCGAGTAAAAACTAAGGGAATCTGAATAAACTACAGACTTTAGTTAATAATAATGTACAGATATTTATTTATTTATTTTAGGTTTTGCCATAGGTTATGTGTGTTTGCCAGAGAAAGAAAGAGACAGTGAGAGGGAAAGTGAAAAATCAACTGCCCCACACACCCAGGGGTTGACTATGCCACAATTCCTTCTCTTCCATTCTCCTAAGAATCTGGGCAAGAACACACATGTGCCTGGCATGATTTTCAAGCCACTGGGTCTGGGACTCGAATTGTAGTCGACCATGTGCAAGTCCAGCACCTTAACCACCATGCCATCTACTGCCTCCTGCCATATTTACTTTCTAATTTTAATGAATGCACCATATTAAGGCAACATATTAATAATAGGGAACTATGTGTATAGGAATTCTCTATTCTACCTGCTCAATTTTTTTCTGTAAATCTAAAACTTTTCTACAAACCAAGGTCTATTTTAAAAATAAGAGTATCTAGTGGTCAGAGACAGGATTCAAGATTCTCTCTTTTACTGGCATTGAAGAAGAACACTTCTGTACATTCACCACCTACAAGAAAATGAACTCTGCCAACAACATGGTGATCTTGGACGAAGGCCTCAAGTCTCAGATGAGACTCCAGCTTCAGCTCTTGACGTTTGACTGCAGTTTTGTGAGACCCTCAAGAACCCAGCTAACCCATGCTTGGAATTCTGATCCAGGGAATATGAGAGCTAATAAATGTTCATTGTCTTAATCTACTAAAAGCAAAGCAAAACAAACAAACAAATGAAACCCAAAACTAAAGCACAATATCCACAAACATTTCAAAAAACAGCGGGTGTGCTGCAGAAAATTAAATGAATTAAAACGATGAGCATGTCTGGGTGACTTCATTAAACTGGATGGTCAAGAATGGTGACCTTTATGTTGGAATCTGAATCTGGGGAAGGAGCCATCCATGAGGCATCGGGGAGGATGGCACTATGGGCAAAAGGACCAGTGGTCCAGAGTCTCTGGGTAAACTTTACTTGACCCAGGAGAGAGAGAGGCGGCCAGTGTGGGTGGAGAGACAGGACATGGAAGGAGTAAGAAAGGAAGCCAGAGAGGCATATGAGTCAGAGTACATGGGGCTTCTAAAGAAGGAAGGAAATTGGATTTTTAAGAAAGTTGATGTATTTATTTTTTCCATGAATGAGAGAGACACAGGGAGAGAGACAAAGGGGAGAGGTAAAGAGTACTCCCAACAGCGTCTTGACACAGGAGCCACACCAAGCTGTAGTCACCCTCGAATTACAGGCACACATGCTCAGTGTACTCAGGGAGGTCTCTCGGCTTGAACCAGGAACTCCTCATGTGAGATTGCCTTGAAAAGCATCATGTTTTACCACTATGACCCCATTGGTCCCATAAGTTTGGATCTTCTTTTAAGTTTGAGTGGACGCCATTAGAACACTGATAGCAGATGAGTGATTTATCCGATTCACAGTTTTAAATAAATCACAGCAATTGCTCTGTGCAAGACTATTACAGAGTGGCCGGAGTGGGATCACAGGGTCTAGATAGGAGGCCCCAGACAAAGAACCGTGGGGCCTCAGACCCAAGTGATGGTAGATGACAATGTCTTCCCCAGAGCATCTAGGTGGGGAGGGGTAAACGTTGGAGGTCTCTGTCATAGGGCAGGGGGCTCTGTGTTTCTCCAGTGCGGGAAAGACAAGTAATTGTAGCTGCCATGTGCTTCCTCATCACACTGTCTTTCCCTGTGTCATCCTGTTTGTGAGCTTCAGAATATCCCTGATTATTCACTAGTACAGGTGCTGGCACTCAGATGGTCTCCCTGAGTCTGGGCTGGATTCTCCACTGGGTCCTATCAGAAGGGAGAGTGGTTCCAACCTGCTACCTCCTGCTGGCTTGACAAAGCTGTCCTCATTAATTAATGGTGTCCTCTGAGTTGAGCGTTAATTAGATAATCTGTTGCTAGTTATTTCACAGGGTGCAGGGTGCCCTCTATTTAAGCTGGGGGATAGTTAGATCTACAACAGAGGAGTGCTCAGAGCAGGCATCTTTCTTCATTTCGACTCTGAATAGAATTCTTTCATTTTTATTTGGGCCCTGGATATTCCATCAGAAGTCACCTGCCACTCTGTCTGCAGACTCTTGATTCCAAGTTTGCCTTTTTTCAGTCTTGCTGTAGCTCACTGTGCCCATGCCTGGCCACTGCTGCTGCTGCTGCTCTTGGTGCCCATTAACTCCTCTCGAAATGTGGCCAGTCTATCCCTTGGGCCCCTGTCCGTGCTTAATCACAGATACTCAAAACCCTAGTTTATGTGAAAGCTAAGGCCATGGTTTTTTTTTTTTTTTTTCCTTTTTTTTGGCCTCATTTTACAGTACAAGGAGATCTCAGAAAGTTTGTTGAAAGTGGAATTAAAATACACGTTAATTTTGGTGCAAACATTTTGGAAACCCATGCATAGTTTTTTTCATAAGAGCATTTTCCATAAACACATTGAAGATCTTTCCTAATTGTAGTTTGTAGTTTGAGTGGCTGATTGTCCTGTGTGTTCCTGGAGTGGCTGTCACAGATGGCTAACTCACTCTCCAAGCCCCTCACCAGGTCAGCCCTGAGGATGAACTCCCAGAGGGTACAGATGGGGCAGGTTCTGGGAAGGGCGGGTGCTGGGATATGTTCTGACACACAGGTCAAGGAATCCTACCTGGGTCGATGCCCAGCATCTCAGTGTGGCTTCCCTCTGCTGAGCAGGAAGAGGAAAGTGCTGCTTTTGCTGCCATGTCTGCCCCCCCTTCATTCCTAAGGAAACCAAACTCACTGGTGAGCAGATGGCAGCCAGGATGCATAAGGCTGAGAGGAGCCCAGCTGGAAAGGACGGTAACGAGAAGGAAGGAAGTACGCTCCCACCTCTTAGCACTTTGGCCTCTAAAAGCGACCACCATTCAAGGACTCAGCTCTTACTACCTTTGTCTTCAGCCTTTTCTGTTGGTGCTGGACCTGTTGGGACCATCAAGTGTGTGGCCGCTTCCCTCCATAACCTCTGCCAGGAGCATATAGCTTTACCTAGGGACACAGGTAACAGCTCCAGGATGGATGAGAAGGCTGCATGAACTGCACATGAGATGGATCGTGCCTGGTCAGTAACAGCTGTTACAACAGCAGCTTCCCCAACGCTCTTCTTGAGGCCAACACTTCAGCCAACACTTCATTGTAAAGGATGGTTTTGACACTTAAATAAATAGGGTGCATGTCCTAGGAAAATGGATTTATCTGAGCCCTGAAATAATTTGGGTCTTGGGTGGGCCTTTGCAACAAAAATTGAGGCCCCATTAGAGCACTGCTCCAGCTCTTGCTGCATAAGGCTCAGACAGTCATGAAAGCCCAAGATTAAAAACAAAGGTCATGAAGGCCAGACGGTGGTGCAGCACTAAAATATGGTGCTCTGGGAGGCTGACCCACATGGAAATGTTCCAGGTTCGCATCCACAGACCTCCCTAAGGACACTGGGCTTGTATGTGCCCAAGATTCAGGGCTGACTGGGGAAGGAGATAGAGCATGGTGTCAAAACCCTGTTGGGAGTGCTGTCTGTCTCTCTCACTATGGAAGAAATAATAAACTTTAAAAGATCATGAGAGATCTTAGTCAACCAGTTCATCCCCAGTTCCACAAAATATTAGAAAGAACATTGAAGTTCATCTATTCTTCTAGAATCTCTGATTGCACATCGGGGTTTCCCCCACCCCCACGAAACACATGCACACAAGCTCAGCTGGGATCTGTCTGGGTGGGTCCCCAGCATCTGCATGTTATAAAAGCACTCCAACCGATTCGAATGTGCAGTGGTGGAGAAACAGCACCTAGACAAAGAGCACGCCAGGCTCTCCCTCCTTCACCCTGTACTGGGTGCCTCAGATGGTAGGGCAAGCGCAGCAGCTTTTGGATGCTTTCCGGGGGGGTGGTGGGGGGCATGGCTCCTGGCAGGTGCCTCAGCAGTCAGAGGGCAGGACTGTCAGCACGGCCCTTCCCCTCCCCGCCTGCTTCCGCACCCCCTTCCAGGAGGTCACCCAAGGTCTCAGGGGAGTGGAAGTGTCTCAGTGACCCCACTCCATTCACTTCAGTTGGTCCAGACACTGTCACTCCGTTCTGGAACATTTACTGTCTGACCAGTGGTGTGTATCTATTTATCAGAAAAGATAACCTGGACAATCACAGGCTCTCTTTCTCTGGAAGCTGACTCAAGCAGTCCAGAAGGAAGTCACCAAAGAGTTGAAAGGTCTGGACACTTAGTACCTGGGCAGAATCCAAGCCTTGTGTCTGGCCCGAAAGAAGAGAACACAGACCAGAAACCGTGTGCAGGAGCCACAGATAGATGAGGTGGAGATGAAAGATTTAGCCCCTGGGACTCACAGATTGCCCCTCTACCCGAGGCCTGTTTGCTCAGCTTTTCTTGCTTCCTGGGAGACTTGTCGAGAGCCTTCGGGAAGCCCTGTTTTACTGGAGTCCGCCTTTGTATCTCCCGAAGCATCTAAGAGTGAGCACTTGCAAAGAGGGTAGCTCCTCTTTCATCTTTCTACATTTTAGCAGGCCAAGTAAGGTTTTGATTAGAATAGGGAAAAAGAAAGGATTCTGTAGCTAAGACACAGCATGGAAATTACTAGCCCAGTGACTCCCTATTTCACTGAAGGGGACATGGAGGCACAGAGCAGGTCTGCCTGGCTGCTTTCGTTGGCCTCTGTCTCAGTGGCAGCCAGAGGAGGGGCAAGGGAACTGCTGGAAAGAGCCACCTTGTCCTCTTTCCTCCCACTGCCTCTGCCATGACAGCAGGTGTGGGCAGGGAAGGCAGTGCTGGCGTGGGACATCCTGACTGCCTAATGACAGAGTATGGTGTCTGGTGAAGGCTCCTGGGAATGCTCCTGCTTGTCTTTGGCATAGATTGTGCTGCTCCTGCTTGTCTTTGGCATAGATTGTGCTTGGAAATGGGGTAAACCTTCAGCCCACAGGCCGAATCCTGGAATTCTCCTCTCCTCCCTCAACCCATAGCTTACCAGTCCCCAGAGGTCTCTCTGAACAGCTAGAGAGGCAGCCTTCCCTTCCACTAGCTAGACTTGTAGACAGAGCCACCATGGCCTGCCCCTCCACATTCTGCCTCTGTCCAGAAACCCAGGACCCAGCCATTTGCAGAAGGGACATAAGCTGGGCATTTGCAAGGGTGCCTGGAGTCTAACTGGCATCTGTTCCCATCAGTAGAACCCATTCTTCCTTCTATATTAACTTTCCTAATTCCCTCTGTTCATACCTGATTCCTTTCTATGGAGCCCCACACATCGTCTGTCTACCTCTCTCTGAGGACACACAACGGACATAACCCAGGGGTTAACTTCAGCTCAGACTGAGATTCAAACAAGGAGACCAAAAAGCACATCTTAGTTCTTAAGGATAAAAAAGAGGTACAAGTAGATCCTGGATTAACTTCTACTTCCCACGGACTGGAGCCTCTTCCGCAGACAGAAGCCTGTTTCTGCACAGCTATGCAGTTCCCTTTGCATACGGTTCCCTTATGAGGACACTGGCTCAGTTCTGTCGGCTTACTGGGAGACAGACGTAAGAGCAGATTCAGCCCTGTTCCCAGCATGGCCCTAGAGGAAATGGAACAGCTTTGGGATTTGTAAGTTAAGGGTGAAGACAGGTTTTTGAAGGGAAATTACCCAGGCAGCGCCTCCTTTCTGCACCAAAAGGCAGGGCCTGGATATGTCATATGCCTGAGCACTTCCTGAGTTCTTGCTCCCTCTAGGGTTAAGCTCTCTGCATGCCCTAACCATGAGTCCCAAAACCATTTCTTTCCTTTTTTTTTTTTTTTTTTGTTGTTTTTGGAGATTTTTTTGCTATAGGGTGCGTGCGCTTGCCAGAAAGACAGAGAGAGACAGAGAGATGGAAAGCGAGAAGTCACCCCTCAGGGGGAATGGCCATACCACAATCCCTTCTCCATTCTCCTCTCAGGATCTTGGGCTCACATACACACGCACCCGGCATGAGTTTAAGCCACTGCGTCTGGGACTTGAACCTTGGTCAACTACATGGGAGTCCAGTGACAGAGCCATTATGCCAACTACTGGTCCTGAGTCCCCAAACCATTTCTATAGTGTCTCTTCCATACCACACAGTCCGATCCCTCCAAAGGTAAGGATCATGTCCTTTGCATCCCCAAAGGCTGGTGCAGTGGTGAGTTGCAAGAGGAACTCAGAGGCTGTTTGAGGAATTAATGGCTGAGTGAAGGAGAAGAGCTCAAGTCAAGTCATGGTCCCATCTACCATGCCCTCTAGCAGTGTCCAGAATTCCAGCAACCAGGACCTGTCCCCCATAGTCCCACACCGGTGGCCTTACCTCCCATGAGGAAGAGAAGCCCCGCCACATACTGCATAAGGCCTCGGTCCCAGCAGCAGCCCAGCACGCCAATGATCCAGCCGAAGAGGATGATGGCCACCGCCATGCCCATGAAGCCGGCCGTCATTCTGCGCAGGTCTGTGGGGAAGCAGGGGCAGCAGTCAGCATCAGACTCAGGGACTCAGTGTCAGGGTGCACCCTGGCCCAGGGACCAGGGGACAGAGGGTGGGGCAAGGCAGGGAAGGCAACCTGCCTTATTCAGACAGGCTCACACAAGCAAGCATCCTTCGCAGAGGAGAGAGACCCTGGTGGTGACTGTCCTACATGCAAAAACACGCCAGGACAGCTCGGTTCCTAGGCAGAGGGGGGCCATCACACTGCAGTGGTCACTTCTTTACACCTCCTTTGTACTTACTAGGCATGATGCCATCCTTCCACACATCTGTCTCAACTGCTGAGACAGGTACTGTCTTTACCCCTATCTGCACACTGGAGCAAGTTGTTAAAAGGCATTTGGCTAGGAAGAGGCAAAGCAGGGACTTGATCCCAGAGTGGTACAGCTCCTGGGACCTTGCCATAGCATCATTCAGCTGCTCCAAGGAGAGAGAACTCGAGAATGGACTGCTGGAGTTGGGCAGGGTCTTGACAAGACTGGCTTCCCTCTCCTCCCTCCGGGATTTTGCTGGTTTCTTAGAGGCCATGTGAGAGGACAGGCTGCCAGTTTGGGGGTTTGGTGTTCTGTTCCTACCTCTCCAGGCTGGCTCATGTGGCTTCCCTGCCTGCAGGGCTGCACTTCTGCTCTCAGACTGAAGCCTGGAGGAGGCCTCCTTTCTTGCACTTGCCTCATCCCTCCACCCAGGTCAGCCCATAGTCAGGCCCTTCCCTGCCCCATGCTTTGCTGATAAAGCCTGCTATGGCTAGAGAGAAATAGGGTTGTCTGAAAGGGTAGAATTTTTACTGGAGGGAGGTGGGCAGAGCTGCTGCCATATCCCTCAGGCCACTCAGCATCTTGCTGTACTTGGCTTCCTCCCTGTTTTCCACCCTAGTCCCCTCCCCACCACCCCACCCCTGTGTACTCAGAGGCAGCCAGACCAGCTGTCGTACCCTCCAGTCCATAGGCCTTGTCCCACCAGCCCCCATGGGTCATCTCCCTGCCACTTCCTCACCTCACACTCCTTCCCTAGAAGCTGGCCTTCTCCCTGGGGAACACCACAAACCCTGGCCATGCTACTCACTCCTCCTACCTGCCCCAGCTCTGCCTAGAGCTCCCTGGACTTCTCTCCATCCATGGTGCCCCAGCCCCTCCATGGGGCTCCAAACAGGAGCGAAGTCATTTCACAGGCCCTGTCCCAGGATCTGTGTTCCTCAGAAGGATTGCAGAGTCGCCTGGACGATCCCCATGGCCACTCTCCTCTTTCAAAAGAAGGGGTACTGCTTGAGGGTAGAAATGAGGGTGCCCTAAAGAAAACAACACTCCATGGAAGCACACCAGCTGCTGCCCAGATAGTCTCTCCTCATCCCTAGGAAATAGGAACCCTGAGGGTTTCTGTGGAGAACATGTTGGAGTCCACACATCTCACAAGGAGGTCCTCAGTCATGCCAGCCACCTTCTCAGGAACCAGGCGGAGCAAATGAAAGGATCCTGGGCACAGCTTGGCTTGAGGCTCCTCTGTAGAGGAATCTGGTCCTCCTCCTTGTCCCAACATTGAAGATCAATGGCACTGGCAGTCCCCCACCCCTTCCTAAGAAGGGGAGTGGGTATTTAACTGGGGAGTGGGGTGGGATGGGGTGCAGAGAGGGAACAACACTGACTCTTCCCTCGGGGCAGAGAGTCCTGCAGACAATTAGATAGACTCTAGTCACTGGCACATAAGCAGAACTCCTGCACTGCCCAGTCCTGCTCTGTCTTCCCGAATCAGCCCAGCCTGCATGCCCCTCCAGCTGGGAGTACAGGCAGGAGGGCTGCTCATTAGAGTCATTTACGTGAACACCAAGGATGCCTAATTATCAAGCAGCGCTGATCAGCAGACTGCTCATACTGTCATACGTGTTCGGTGGAACTTTGTCGAAAGTGTTATTTGATACAACACTCACATGAGAGCCATGCTCCACATAGTCAGCCACAGCCAGCTGGAAATGGAGAAAAAGGAGGCACGGCTCCGTATCAGACTACCTGTGGTCACCCAAATGCTCTCTCCCCTGCCCCCAGCCTCTACCTCAGTTCCTTCTTTCCCCACCACCACAAAGAACTCTTGAGTGACCAGGGTCTAAACTGCCCGCTTAGTAGAGAAAGGTCCCCACACCTGACATATGGACCCATTTGGACTGATTCCTTAAAATGAGAAATTCTTTGCAGGGAACCAGCAGTTAGCGTAATGGCTATGTCGCTTGACTCCGACGTAGTCGACCGCGGTTCGTGTCCCGGACCTGGTGGCTTAAAACTCATGCTGGGCGCATGTGCGTGCGTGCCCAAGATCCCGAGAGGAGAATGGAGGAGAAGGGATTGTGGCGTGACCATCCCCCCGGGAGGGTGATTTCTCGCTTTCTGTCTCTATGTCCCTCTCTGTCTGTCTGGCGAGTGCACATGCCCTATAGCGAAAACCTCTCAAAAAAAAAAAGAGAAACTCTTTGCTATCAAATGCATCTTCTACTCTCCACTGTCTTCCAGGACAAGAAGGCGGTGGGAAGAGGAAAAGAAAAGTCAGTTTATTTTCAATGTAAAAAAGAGTTCTTTTCAGGAAGCACGAAAAGTTGTGACTTTTCTCTTTGGGGCCCTTCCCTTTTTGGTGCACAGAGGGTTTCTAGGGAAAGTTCTAGCCCTCTGGTAGCCCAAGAGGACAACCCTGCTGAGCCCCTCCCTGGTACAAGCCTGACTCTCACATGACCTTGCTCATTGGAAGACATGTCTGGTCCCCACAGCCCAGCAGACCCATGGGCATAAAAGCACTTCCTGGAGGATTAAGTAGATAAAGAGTCACGTAAGCTGTGTCCACTTCAACCAGGGATAGAAAAGTGGGCTGGGTGGAAACACAAAAGGAAAATGCAAATCAGAAAAAGAGGGAAGACAATAGGTGCTGGAAGATGAAAACCAAGTGTTTCACTTAGAAGAAAACAGAGCAAAAAGCAGAAGGACAGGGAAATGGGGAGAATATGTCCTCTCTCAGCAGTTCTGAGGCAGACACTAGTCTGTGTCCCAGGGCAGCCAGGTTATTGCCTTCTAACACGGATTATGTCTACTTTGCTGTCTTCCAAAGAGCTTTGTTAAGGAAGCTGAAGGGTGTGCTAAGTTGCTGATCTGGAAACAAGGATGAACACCAGAGGTTATGCCTGTGTGTTTTCACTGACCCAGAAGGATTTTCACATCACGCATTGAGCTTGCTTTTCCAGAGCCTTGCAGGAATAGCTTAGCTGCTATCTTAGACCTATGTAGAACCCAGAGAAGTTGTAACAACTGATCAAGTAGGCAAGACGAGAAATAGCTCCACTTTACAGACAAGGAAAGCAAGAGCTGAAGATGTAAAATCATTTATTGACAAACAGTCTCAAAACTAGTGAACTATAAGAAGACTGAGATGCCATTATTGAGTTATGTGAGAAAATAAAATAAATAATGTATTAAAGATGGACTAGGATATATTAACAGATCAAGCAAATGTTATCTAGCATTTCTTCCTCCCACACCAAGATAGAATATGGTTAAGAATTTTTTTTTAAGAAATCTACAAAGATGGAGCTCATAGGAAAGCAGTGATGACAAGAAAAGACTGGACACTGTGGACTGATGGACAGAACCAAGTACAAGAGCCAGATGGAAAGCCAGTCTCGGGGCAGCTGAAAACCAACCTGCAGAACCCCCCACAAGGTTCTGAACTGGCATCATCAGTTTCCTTTGAGTCAGCTGGTTAAGCAGAGGAGAGAAAACTATGACATCCCCATATTGGAACATAAAGGCATCATTTGTCATTTTCATTGTTTCTAAAGACTTTCCTTTTTGTTTACACTTGAGCCAGTGTCACCTGTCACTCTGCCTGTGGAGTGACCCACCATCTGCCTTAATTTGAGTGTCCATCTTAGTCTTTGGGAGTCAGACACTCCCAGAGTGCCTTTTTAATTCTTTGTGACTGCTCTCTGTGCCTGCAGCAGCATTTCACACTCAGAACCTTACATAGCTGGTGTTTCTTTACCTATCTTCCTGCCTTTGTAGGACAAACAAAACAAAATAAGAATTAAAAAGAGGGAAAAAAAACTAAATCACCTAACTCTGAGACCTTGCAAAAATCTTATGCAGCGCTGGCCTAAGAATAATCTCCTTGCGGGAACCAGCAGTTAGCGTAATGGCTATGTCACTGGACTCCCACGTAGTCGACCGTGGTTCGTGTCCCGGACCCGGTGGCTTAAAACTCACGCCGGGCGCGTGTGCGTGCGTGCCCAAGATCCTGAAAGGAGAATGGAGGAGAAGGGATTGCGGCGTGACCATCCCCCCTGGGGGGTGATTTCTCGCTTTCTGTCTCTATGTCTCTCTCTGTCTGTCTGGCGAGCGCACGCGCCCTACAGTAAAAATCTCTCAAAAAAAAAAAAAAAAAAAGAATAATCTCCTTGGTAAGCACCCAGCATGATGAGTTTGACTTCGCAGGCACAGGCTGATATGAAGAAAAATCTTCTGGATCGTGTTGGGTTGGAGTCTATTATCTGTATTCTTTGACCCTAACATTTAACATTCTAATTTTTGAAATGAGAAAGGTGCATTCTAAACTTTTTAAATTCAGTTCAGTGTGGTGGAAAGGAGTGGGCAGAGGGAGGTTGATAATGAGCGAGGGTGGAGGAGAAAAGGCAAGAAAAACCATTAAATAGAACCAGAAAAAGCAGTTCTCTCTCGTGAAAAAATTCTGATTTTGAAGTTTACACTCTTATTAACATTTAAATTGAAAGGTATTGCTTGCAACTCTACACAGGGAACCAGGATATCTGCATTTAAATAAACACCACTTAGTAAAGGAAAATATATATTGGGCTCTGAATATCTTTCTATTTGCTCTTTAAAGACCTTGCACAGAAAAATGATGATAATTAGGGTTTTTTTCCTTCTCATTAGAAAGACAGAAATGGTGAGGGTAAGTATAGGTTAGACCTTGCTGCGAAGGGAAAAGCTGCAGCCAGAAAAGAGAGCACACCGTGGTGGGGGCCAGCATGCTGCTCTGCAGTTGAAGACTGGAAAGGCCGTGGCCCTCTGTTGGCCACAGGGTGCCTCTGGGTGAGCTTCCTTTTGCAAGACAGGGGCACATTGCCCTGGTTGTGTGGGCAGGAGGTGAGAGCTGCCTGGCAGCCAGACAACCGCTCACAAATTAATCAGTCCCTCACAAATCACAGTCACAGGACTTGGAGGGCAAAGCAAAGGGGTCAAGACAGAACTCGTATTTTTGTCCATGGGGTCAGTCCATTTGGGAAGTAATATTTGGAGAGAGAGAGGGGCTGCAATGAAAGTGCTAGCCAGGGCAGCTGGGACAAGCTGACAAAAGAGACAGAAATATTCCAGGGACTAGTCACGGTGTAGCAACCATCTCTGAAGGAAAAGGGGGTGTGTGGTTCTGGGGAACCACATGGAAATGCAACTGGAGGCTCGGGGTTGGAGGGAGAATGGACTGGCGAGTTCTGAGAACCAAGCTCTTTACAAATCTGTGCAAACCCTGGCTTTTTGATACTGGCCTGGGGAACATGGGCAAACTAGTCTCTCTCTCGGCCTCGGTTTTCACATCTATAGATGGGAGCTATGACAGCACATACTTCAAAGAGTCATTAAGAGGATTAAATAAGTTAATATGTGTAAACTGCTTGGCCTAGTACCTGGCACAAGCTGGAGCCAAGTGCAAACACATAGGCGTCACTGACTTAAAGCTGTTCTCATTTTCATGTGCTGCATCCCTTGTATTTGCCCCACATGAACACAGAAGGGAAGGCCCTTAAGTTAAGGACCCGGTGCCCAGCAGGAGCAATTCTACAAGCTGCTCTTCTGCCTCTCAGGAATCCAGAGAGGCAGAGATGAAGGCTTGCTTTCTTTATTGAGATAGAGCTACCTCAGAGACTCAGTGCTTTCTATCCTCCTAGGACCAAAACAGCTGGAGGCTACAGCAGTGAATAGCAGGGGCACTGGTGGCTAAAGAGGTTGTTTGAACCCTGGACTCCGGCAGTGAGTGCTACACTGATCTAGAAGGAAGAGACTTGGAGCAGGACCGCAACTCTGCTGGGAGGGCTGCCGTGATTTGGTTAAGAAAAACTGACACTGCACCACGGGGAGGTTTCACCTATGATTTTCCTCTAGAACATAAGTTGGTTCAGCACTGTAGTATAGTTACACTAAAAAATTATTTTATGTAAAAATAAAATAGTTCTTAAGTTCCCATGAGAAAGTACCTGACTCAGGGCTTTGATTGCTAAAGGCCCTTTGGAACTGCCCTGTGCCTCTTCCTGCATCTGTCTGTCTTTCTCCAAACAGCCCACATTCCAGTTGTAATGGGCTGCAGTGCCCTCCCTCTTCCTCGATGGCACTGTGCTCTCTGCCAACATGGCTCCCACATGCTCTGTCTGGTAAGCGGAGCGTCATCATCTCATCATCCGAGATGATTTCTCTAAAAAAGTAAATGTCTCTGGGAGGCTTTCATGGCACATTAGCAGATGCTGGCTGGCATCTAGTCCTCAGGGTCCCTGTAGCAGTCGGTGGATATCACTGCCACATCTAATTACAACTATTTGTTTCTATTCTCCTTCTTTTCAATAAAGTTGAAGTTGCTCAGGGCTGTGTTCATATCTGGTTTATTTTGTCCTCCTAGTCCCCAGCCTGTTACCTGACATAAGCAGGTGCTCAATAAGTATTTGCTCCATGATCTCACCATCCCATCTGTGACAATTGCTAAAACTGTGCACTATGAAATACTGCAGGGTGAGGGGAGTGATCCTTTACAGTTCAACCTACTTCAGTGCCTCAAATGTCACAGTGACTTGAAGACAATTTTTCTCTTTTCCAGTCTCATTGTTTTTAAAGCCAACATGAACTGTTCAACAGGGCTGTTTACTGCATACAAAGGAAACAATATGGGTCTGAGGACACAGGCTATAAAGCTGAATGAGCACACAGGACACCCCACAGACCTTGAACCCAGCAAAACTTTCTACACCGTCCCTCTCCCAAGTCAGGAAGAAACAGCGGAGGGAGGTGGTTGCTGTAGAAACTAGAAGTGGTTTCTGGGTCAGAAGACAGGCTTGAAGCTTCCTCCTCCTCAAGCCTACCTCCGGATTAGAGAGCTGCCAAAATAGCGATGTTATGGATGCTGCCATATACAAATCACATCCGTTGTCAAAACAATGGAAGGCAAATTGCAGCATTTGTACTCGCCTGATGAGAGCGAGGTCAGCAACTAAAGCAAGTGCCTGGGGAGAAGACAGAACAGAGAAAAAATCCAGGGCTAAGAGACAGAGTCCCCCAAACAACAACAAAATCACAAGAGTGGCTTCCTTCACCTTCTGCCACACTGCTGAGCCCAGGGCAGAAACTGCAGAAGGGGATGGTAAACAGGACATGCAGCTCGGCCCACCTGCTTTTCTTGGGTAGATTCAGCGTGGAGCCTGGTTCTTGGGGCCAGAGTTGTCTTCCGACTGGTGAAGATAAGCTAGACCAGGGCAACCTGCTTCCATTTCTCCTTCCCTGTAATGTATCACCAACAGCTCCTCTGGTTGCAAAGTAATGAAATCTGGGGTTGCTTGGCAAGAAAGTGCCCCCAAGGGCCAGATAATGATGCGGTAGTAAAACACGGCACTCTAAAAGGCTGACCTACATGAGAAGGTTCCAGAATATGGAGACCTCCCTTAGTATGCTGGGCATGCACGTGCTCATGATCCAGACTGGCTGAAGCTGGGGGCGGATCATGGCATCAAGGCCCTGTTGGAGTGCTATCTCTCTCTCTGTCTCTGTCTCTCGTTTATGGAAGAACTTTAAAAAAGTACTCTCAAAAAGTTACCAACAAACAATCAGAACATGGGAGCTTTAAATCACAGGCACCTTACAGGGTGCTATATAGCCCAGAAAAAATGTTGAAGATGCCTGAGAATTGGCTGATGGCAAAAGATTTCAAAAGCCCAAGGGAGGGGAAAATAAGTAGGAATTAAATTTGTCTACTGGGAACCAGCAGTTAGCGTAATGGCTATGTCGCTGGACTCCCACGTAGTCGACCGCGGTTCGTGTCCGGGACCCGGTGGCTTAAAACTCACGCCGGGCGCGTGTGCGTGCGTGCCCAAGATCCCGAGAGGAGAACGGAGGAGAAGGGATTGCGGCATGACCATCCCCCCTGGGGGGTGATTTCTCGCTTTCTGTCTCTATGTCTCTCTCTGTCTGTCTGGTGAGCGCACGTGCCCTACAGTGAAAATCTCTCCAAAAAAAAAAAATTTGTCTATTGAGGGTTAGAGGGAGAAGATCATGGAAAAAACAAACAAAGCATTTCATAGATACAAAAATGAAAAGTTATCTGTTGATAATATATATGGTAATGTCTTTGACTTGATTAATATACGCTGTATTCACGCTGGGAAAAACTGTGTTGTACACTATAAAGATATACTTTGATTAAATGTAAATTAAAAAAATAAATTAATGTGACTTAAAAAAAATCAAGTTGTTAATTTACTACCAGCAGGCATTAGGTCGGGCAGTTTGCAGAGGATGTGTCAATTAATCTTCCCAGTGGCTCTTTAGGGTAGACACTATTTTCCTCATTTGTAGATTTGAAACTGAGACAAGGGGATTCCAGCTGACCAAGGTCACATAGCCACTACGGGGCAGCTCTGGGAAAGGGGCTTGGTATGCTCATGCCCTTTCCATTCCTCGGTGCTTTTTATACTCTGTGCCACTTTAAACCCCAGAAGGGAACTTAACATTCAATAAAGTGTAACGGCATATGATTCAGCCATTAAAATTATTCTTTTAAAGAATGTCAATGACATGGGGAAAGATCAGAATAGAATATTAAGTTACAATAAATCCATAAGCCTACAGATTCTATATGGGCCCTATACTGCAGGTGAATATATGTGTGTACCCATGCATGTATACCCATGTTGGAAACACATTGAAAACTACACTAGGTGTCATCAAAAAGCCTTCCCAGGTTGTGATATGCGGAGTTTTCTTGGTTCTTTCCCACAGGGAGACTGTTATTTTGGCCATCAGATTTTGAGTTCTTGGGAAGACGTGAACAACATTGTTTTAAGATGGTTCCGTGTATTTCCCTGCTCTCCCCATGGGAGTTTGCCCATTCCTATCACCAGCACGACTAGGTCAAGCCAAGAGAAAGATCCTGGAGAGGATCATTTAGAAAGCTGCACATGAATACACTTGAGTTTCAGGAACACAGGGGATGGAACCTGCCTGCGGCCTGAAAAAAATGAGGTAAGAAGCTGGTCCAGGCTGTGGCAGCAGAACTAAGGCAGAGCTGTGCATACAGAGTCAGCTGGGGAAGGATCTGTGCTTTCTCCCTGAACCTTGTGGACACCTTGAAAAGAATCCATAGTAGAGCTTCACCAGTTAGTGTGAGATAATCCAACAGACAGAGTCTCTATGGTGGGTTAGTCCCCAAAATGGGAGTTAAGGAGAGGATGGACAAGGTCATCTGGAAGGAGACTTCTCAATGCATTGCCAGTCCCTGCAAAGCTTTTCCAAAGGAATTACAGAAACATTCAGTGAGAGACAGAGTCTACACTTGGGTCTTGCCACACCAAGAGCCACATTTGTGCTTGGTTAGCACCAAGCCGGAGAACAATGACACTAAGCAAGTCAGACCCCTTGGCCTGTACTTGTCCTCCTCTCTCTAACCCTGGTCCTAGAGGAACCAGAAGTAGAAAGGCTAACAGGAAGCAGGTTGAACAATGAGAATAAAGAAAATGAAATTTCTCTTACAACAGGTTTTCAAGACAGGGTCGAGTCTAAGCTGAGGAAGGGAGAAGATTTAAACTGGATATAAGACTTAAGATATGATATTGGATCTGACTCAAATTTTAATGTTTTTTTTTTCTTTATTCATGATAGAGCACATACAGATGGAAGAGAAAGAAAGAGAGAGAGAGAAGGACCCTCCACAGAGTCTGGTAAAACTGTGACCCCCCCCTTCTGCTAGCACTCTAGTCTCTCAGATCTTAGGCTATTATACACACACCTGGTTTGCCTCAGACTGACGGGGCAAGAGACTAGAAATATATTCACTACGTGGCTTCCAGAACAGCAATCTAGCAAGGCACTGCCTTGCCACCACGTCCAGGCCTGACTTAAATTTTAATACCTACATATAAAAGCTAAATAGTATCTGATAAGTTTCTCCCAAGTCTGTGCAATTTCCCACATATGTCATCTAGGAATAATAAAGGGAGATCAGTCAGATTGGGCTTAAAAGGTTGTAGTGAGAAAAAAAGTAAGGTTGCAGTGTAGTCTTTTCAATAAATTGGTTACAGAAACCATATAAGCAACCATATAAAAGTCATATCTTAAATAAGTCAAGAATAATAATATCAATAAAGCAAGCATTGTTATGTGCTAGGCATGTCCTAAGCACTTGCCACACAAGATCACATTTAACCTTCCCCTGAAATTGATGAGTTTATCATTTTCCTTTTACTGATGAGATAACAAGAAACTTGGTCCAAGACAGCAGCTTAGAAGCAGTAGATAGGGGCAGAGGGTCCTGACCTCACTCCAAGGCCCATCCTTTTAATCACGGTGCTCTAGTCTCCTAGAGTCATCGATCAGATGAGGTTTGTGAGAGCCCTTTGTAAATTGCGAAGTGCTACCACAAGTGCTGGTGATCCTTCAGTTCACTGCCAGGCTGCAAAGCAAAGGAACAAATACACAGCCCCTTGGGTGTTATCGGAATCAACTCATGTGTATTTAGCACTTTCAAAATACAAACAACATGGAAATATAAGTTTAGCTACTTCTTAACCCCCCCCCTCCAAATCTTTAAATTCTGGCAAATTCTGTTTTCCAATTTAAAAGTATAATAGTGAAGGGGCCCCAAGAGTGTATGCTAATGTCTACTTACATATAAGTAAAGCTGTCTTCCAAAGCAGCAGTTCTAAACCTTTTCTACATTAGTGAACAGATTTCAAAGAAGACAGTTTTTCCATTGATGGGGGTGGTATAGGGGGAGGGATGCTTTCAGGATGATTCAAGTACCTCACCTGTATTCTTAACTTTATTTCTATTATTTTGTATTTGCAGCCACTCCCCAGTGCTAGCATCACTGCCTCACCTCTACCTCACATCATCAGACATCAGATTCTCATAAGGACTGCACAACCTAGGTTCCTCACATGTGCATTTCACAATAATGCTCATGCTTCTATGAGAATCTAATGTCACTGCTGATCTGACAGGAGGTGGAGCTCAGGCAGTAATGCAAGTGAGGAGGCGTGGCTAAAACTACAGATGAAGTTTCACTCACTCACTGAGTGTTGGGGATCTCTGTTCCAAAGCCCTCATGCATGGGATGGCGGAAGCAGGCAGTGTGGCAGAAGAAAACAGTGCTTGGGAGTAGTTAGGATCATGGAAGCAGAGTGAAGGAGATAGATGTCTTCTGAGCCCTTCTTCTAGTTCTTTACTTTGAATAATCTCTGTGTTCATCTGTCTACTTTCTGAATAGAGATAACAATACCCTTGTTGCCTAGTGGTCTGGTAGACTAGTTGATACTGCTGTAGTAGTTGTGATTCTCAACACCATTTTTGCAATATGCTAGCCTATTTTTATCTCAAAAGATGGACCAAAATTTGAAAATAAAGAGTAAGTTATTAAAACACTAATAATACATCAAGAAGCTAGCTTTGAAGAATACTGAGGGGCTATAAAGCAAATAGATGATAACAGGATTATCTACCTCCTAGGCTGGGAATCACCATGCATGAAAGAGCAGAGTCTTCTCTTTCTTCCTCATGGGTAATGTCTCTTCTCCCCAATGTAGTTCCCTCTCCTGTTAAGGGGATGCCTATAAGGAGTGAGTGGGACTGGTTGACTCCTCCTCTCTCATGTTCCCTTCTTTGTGACTCTATCAACTTATTTTTGAAGGCTATCTGTGACCCACGCTTCCTTAGCAGATAATTAAAGCTTATTCAAATAAAGATCTTGCCCAGAAAAAGGACCTCTGCAAAAGAAAACTAATTTACATTCTTATTCTCCCACTTAAAAAAAAAATTCCACCAACAGAAATTCTCTCTTTGGGATCATCCTCCTACATTCATTTGTTTGTCAGGCAGTGTGTTTTTATCAAGTAGCTGCTATGTACGAGAGATATGGCATGAACAAAATGGAGTCCCTACCTCATGGAACGTGTGGAGAGAGAAACAAACTATAGAAACATACAAAGAGTCTTCACAAATCTCATGGAAAATGTGTGTTATGGAAAACTATGTATGAATTTCAATTTTTTGCACCAAAAACTTGTACTTTAATTCCATTTTCTATGAATTTTTTGAAGTCCCTTTGTGTATGCACACACACACTCACGTTAGGTGTTAATAAGCACTATGGCAAAAAATCAGGCAGGTAAAAGAGATGAGATATATTGGGGTAGAGGTGAGGGAATTGCTACTTAATACAGGGAGGTCAAAAGCTCTCTTAATAAGGTGACAATTATGTAGACACCTGACGAAGAGAGGGACTGTCTAGGGGAAAATTATCCTAGGCATGGAAACACCAGGTGTAAAAGCACTGAGGCAGAAGTCTGTCATATATGAGGAACAGTTGTTCTATGTACTCTTGAGTCATGTCTTTCTCCTCCTAATTATCATAACATGTTGACTCTGAGCTGCATAGTGAATCTTGGTGATCTGTTAGAATGAAGGAGTACTTGCTATAACTAGCTATGTTCTTTTCTAAGGAAAAAAATATGCATTCTAGTTTTTCATTGTGATGACTGGGAGAAGAGTGTAGAGAGTTTTGCTACATCAAGCTTCTTTGTTGAGGAGTTCACCCGGTCAGTCATTCACAGGGATGTTCTCTGATGTGCCTAGAGTTTGGATTTCATTCAGAAGGCCATGGCAAGCCACTGAAGGCTTCTAGGCAAGGGACAAAAGGTTTGGGGGTTTGTTTCCTCTGGAAAGATAATTGTGGCTGTAAAGTTGGGGGCCAATTGGGAAGGAGGAAGTCTAGAGAAAAGACAATCCCATAGGGTGGGGAAAATAATGAAGACCTGCCATCATCAGAGAGCAGCAATAGGAGACTGAATCAGGAAGACAGGAAAGCAGTTACATTGATAGGAATTGGTGATGGAATGTGAGAAATAAGGAAGGAAGATCAGTCACTGAGGAATCCCAGGGTTCTCACTTGTATGATGGGGAAAAATGGTTAAATCCTTGACCAAGATACAGAATAAAAGAGGAGACACAAACTGTTGCTTTGCTGATTTATTTAATTTTAATTTTTTTTCCCTGGAGGTGGGGTAGTTGGAAGATAGGATATATCTTGTAAGAGAAAAAACGATGTCAGGTTCAGTTTGTTAGGTGTCTAATGCACGTCTAATCAGAGATGTCTGTTATGGCACTGGCTCTTTGGGTCTAGTGCTTGGAAAAGAGATTAGTACTTGAGATACTGACTTCAGAATCACAAAGTTGAAACCGTGGGATTGAATGCCTGTTCTTCCAGAAATGGCACATAAAGCGAGAAGAAAAGGTTAAAGACAGATTTTGAATACCAACATTTAAGGGGCGAGAAGAGAAGGTGAATGAGAATGAGTAGCAAAAATGGAGAGGGCATGAGGAATATCACGGGAGTGAAAACAAAAAATGTTTCGCTGATGGCCAATGTCACTGAGCACAAACAAGACATAGCATCGTCAAACCTTCAACAAAGGTTTGCAGAGCATGGATTGTGTGCCAGGCATTGTGCTAGCAATAGGGAGCCCAGGTACCGCCACAGTGTGGCTTCTTCCACACAGAGCTTACTAGATCAACAACTAGCAGAGGGCCCTTGTGACCCTGGCAAGGGTTCTTTTAGTGGAAGTCAGTTACGTTGGGATACTAGGAATGAATGGGAGGTACAGAAGTGAAAGTCACTCCTAAATAGTATGTTTTTCAAGTAGCCTGGTTGCAGAAAGGAGGAGGGAGAAGGAGCACCAACTAGGGTGGAGCAGAGAATAAGCAAGCACTTTTCTTTATTTTCAAGTATGCAAGATGAGCATATTTCTATGTAGAGGAGAAACAGTTAACAGAGAAGGTGAACCTGAAGGAACCAGAGAATGGCCCTTTCACGTGCTCTGAATCCTGTCCAAATCAATATGAGAGACCCACATGCTAACTCAGAGAGGCCTTCTGTGTACCACTTGATAGAAGTGGACAGCAGACCTTGGTCGTGAAAGACACTAAATCTGCAGTCAGATTGTCCTGGCTTGAGTTCCAGATCTATTCTCATTAGATGCGTGATCTAGATATCTCCATACCTCAGTATCCTCATCTGTAACCTCATGAGACTATTGAGTAGTTATATTTGTCTCTTTCTTGGAGGTTGGCAGAAAATAAGCATCACGCAGGTGCTCAGAATGTAAGGCTTAGAAACAGACACACCATGTATAAGTACACCCACACATGCATATCCAGTGAGAGTTAACTGAAAAACAAGAGGGGACAAAGTTTGATAGAGGAATGTGGGGGTTGAGAAGAAAGGAGATGAATTTAGAGTGAAAGTCTCCTTTCCTTTTCTCAAGTCACTCAGAGCTCAGCTCAAATCCCTGCTTTCTCTGAACTCCTGTTGAGTACTCCTACTGAGAATCACCCAAGACGCAGGAAGTGCCAATCAAGTAGCATAGTGTGGGCTGGACCTTTCACCCTGTGCACATTCATTAATTCACTGACTCAGTCCTTTGCTCATTTACTGAGGTCAAAATCTCAGCCAGGTATTCCAGGCAATGGAGACTGAAAGATGGGTAAGATACCAGCCCTTCCTTCAGGAAGGTCACTGAACCATAGACCCTTGGATTTCTCGTGTGGTGATCTCCCCTACTGTTTCACCATGTCTAGGACAGTCATTCAATGTGCTCATGAAGAGTGCATTTTCTCTCTTTTGCATCTCCCGCAGCACCTAACCTAATGCAGACCAGAAGCTCTAAGTCTCCATGGAGTGAAGGAATGCATCTATTCCATTTGGTAGTAACATGAATGAGTAGGGCCCAGAGTGTCTCTTCCAGATGATCAGTTAGCACACGAGAAAGGAGCTGACATTTATTCAGCTCTTATTATCTGCCAAGCACCGTTGACAGTGCATAGTACACAGCTCACTTAGAGCCAGGCGATGAGAAAGCCTTTTGTATTTGTTTTGTGGAAAAGCGATGCCTAATGGCTTCACTTTTAGGTTTTCAAATGTTTTGCATTTTGTATGGTTTGCTTTCTATGCTTGAAGTGTCTCACGTGACTGGAAACATTTTTCATGCTTCATGTGTAGTCAGCCACTTTTGGATTTTGCCGGTGTTTTGCTGTTGGGTCTTTTGTTAAGTAAATGCTTGTTATATACTTCATGTCTGGTTCTGCAGGAGACATGCATCCCCACCCTGCTGGCCCCGTGCATGCCAGTCTCTCGTCTGCCCTTGATGTCGTTGTTCTGTGGCAGGCTATTGAAGCCTGCTCCAACAAGGTGCTCACTAATGAGACCAAGGTCGTTGGCAGACATGTGAAATACAGAACAAAATGGGAAACATTTGGGTAAAACCTTTTTTTTCCTTCCAGTTCTCTCAAAGGAATTTGTATGCTTGATTTACTTCCAGGTTGGAAAAACACTAAAGAGATCATGGATATTTTTGGAAGTATGATGGATAAAATATTCAAGGCAAGATGTTTATATATTGATACCCAAGCTTTTCTGTTCTCTAAATGATTTCTAAAGAAGCAATAAGCAAGTTGCATATTTGAAACCAATGAATAAGGTCTTTATGCTTCCTGTATCTTCACACCTGGCAGCAGCAGAATAATTTTCAACTTCAAGATTCATTTTTGCCAAGGCCAGCAGGTGGCATAGTAGTTAAGGCACCGGACTCCCACATGGCCAACAGCAGTTTGAGTCTCAGACCTAGAGGCTTGAAGATCACATCAGGTGCATGTGCAATCATGCCCAAAATCCCAAGAGGAGAATGAAGAAGGGATTGTGGCATGGCCATCCCTCCTGGGAGGATGATTTCTCACTTTCCCTTTCACTGTCTCTCTTAGTCTCTCTCCAGTGAGTGCACATGGCCTATGGCAAAAACCTTTAAATAATGATTAATTTTTGCCTTTGAGGGACACTGTCCTTGTCACTGGAGAAGGAAGAAAGGGTCAGGGCCCTCTGTGCTTGTAGGATTTGTTCATAGAGTTGTGGGTTCCCCTGGAGTCTGCCTAGGGGTCTGTGCATCTCATTGGTCTCTGAGTAGAATGGACTTATGAGTGGGGTCATTAGATGCTCTCGAAGTTCAAACAAGGAACTCATTTCTTCTGACTGTTCAGAGGACTCAGCCCAAGAGGGCCCAGAGCAAGATTCAAGGCTTTTGAATCCAAAGTTGGTACCTGGTGCCTCTGGCTCTAGTACCTTTTGACTAACTGAATAATTTTAATATAACGTTCTCTTTACCAAATGGTAAGAGTTTAAATGTATTTAAACTTGTGACATTAAATTGTATGCTGCATGCAAATATGTTTGTCACCTACATGAATCAAAGGATATTTCTACTGACTGATGTCTGTTAAACTGACATCCATACTGTAGGTCTTTCTCTTGGGCTTCTGGCAAGTATTTCTCATGACTTTCTGGACATGTTGACATGAGTGTTCTCTTCTTGCCCCCAATTCTGAACTTCTAAAGCCCAGTTCCTCATCTGCACTCTCAGAGCACTCCTCTCGTATTGATGCCAACAACGTCACTTTCTTATGACCGCCACGTCTCACCAACACTTTGAGTCTCACTCCTTCTCTGCCATCTAGTTTGGGCAGTAAAATGAGAGAGTTGACATGAATTGACCTGCACGGTGTCTGGCCCTCAGTAGGATCTCAGCTGGCACTAGCTCTCTTCCTTCTTGCCAAACCAGTCCCGGAGTCCTTTCCAGAGTTTCTCTGATTTGTTCGTTTAAAGCAAAACTCATTCTCACCTCCATGCTTGACTCTGAGGCTTCCACAATCTGTCAGAGGAAAGTTCACTGTGAACTCTAAGGCCCTCTGTGTCCGCCTCTCACTACCAGCACAACTTCTCTCTCTTCTCTCTTCACACGCCCTGTGCTATGGCCAGCTGAACGGCTTGCCCTGCTCTGCCAGAGCCCTCGCCTTTGTTTACAGAGAAGGCACCCACATCCCAAGTGCTCCTCTCAGTTCTGCATCCTTCTGGCTCAGCTGACCTTTAACCCTGTAGAAAGATATGCTGCCTTCTTATGACAAGGACATGATCAATTTAACTTGATTTGTGGCAACTAATAGAGTAAATACTACCGTATACGTGTAATTTACCCAACTTCTAGCACATCGCAGGGATCATTTACTTGTCAAAGTTAAATACTCTTTATGTTAAGGAGATGCCATTAGTAAATCATAAGTTTACAGTAATTTAGTGTATTTGTGGGTATGTGGGGATAGATAGGTAGATAAATAGACAAGAAGACAGACAGAAAGACAGGGACAATAGCTATAGAGGTGTATAAAAGCTAGATACTAGCTTTCCACATAGAAATTTGCATCTTTCAATATATTGGATCACTGGAAAAGTCATTATCCATTTTTGCATTAAAAAAAATTGTCATGACTTTTTTCTTTTCTTTTGGAGAGGTTTTTGCTACAGGGTGTGTGCCAGAGAGACAGAGAGACAGAAAGTGAGAAATCACCCCCCAGGGGGGATGGCCACGTCGCAATCCTCCTCCACTCTCCTCTCGGGATCTTGGGCTCTCACGCACATACACCCGGTGTGAGTTTAAGCCACAGGGTTAAACCATGGTTGACTACATGGGAGTTCAGTGACATAGCCATTACACTAAACTGCTGGACTTTCTGACAACCCAATAATAAACTTGTAAGAAATAAAAGTCATTTGCAGATACTCTCCAATGAAGTATTAATTTCCAAATGTTATAGGCTGACCAACCATATCCTTTTATGTAAGAAGCATATTGCAGACATTAAAAAAACCCATTGTGAAACTGAAGCCAACCAAAACTATTCTAACAACTGGGATATGGTTAAATAAATTATGGTATATTCACATTATGGGCTATTACAGAGTCATAAAAACGATGCTTTTGTAGAAATTAAATGACGATGTTGTTTAAAAAAATGACAAAAAATTATATATCCTATCTGCTCCCAGATATATAATTATGATTATAAACACTAATGATAACAATAAGAAGCAAGGGAAAAGAAAATATACTGAAAGGTTAAGAGTGGGGGAAAAGATTCTGAATGATTTTTATATTCTTCTTTATCCTTTCCTGAGGTTTCTCAATTCCCCACAATAAGTGCATGCTGCTCTTACTTCAAAGGGGAAAATATTCAAACTGCTCTTTAAAAACAAACATGGAAACAAACAAATGTCCTTGGACATGGATAAGGAATGCAGAGATAAGGGAAGTTCGAACAGCTCTTTTCAGCCTTGACTAGCCAGAAGTTGTATCTCCACAGAGGCACTTGGTTTCTGCAGGAAAGTTTCCTCAGCAACAGTCTCTGTGAGCCAAATACTGCAGGCAACCGCATGTTAAACCCTCCCCATTACCCTACTTAAAGACAAGATGACCCAAGAATGCCAGGAAAAGGGGTCCGACTCTTGCAAAAGAATGGAGTATTTTTTCCCTATAACATCTGTTTGTGATTGATGGTACACACTGACTGGTAGAAGTCTTCGTTTAATTAGGTTTTCAAATCCTAAAAACCAGGTGCCATTTGCACACTAGATTTAATCTGAGTAGACCTTTGTCAAGAGTCAGAACATACACAGAGCTCTCTGAAAGACTCATCAATGTGACTCTAATCATAGATTGAAGGATAGTATTGGAATGCTGAGGGGGAAAGTTGTGATAGAAATCAGTTTTTCATATCACTTTTTTTTAAAAGAGAGTTTTGCTATAGGGTACATGCGCTTGCTGAGAGATAGAGGGACAGAAAGCAAGAAATCATCCCCTGGCGGGGACGGCCATGCCACAATCTCTTCTCCTCCATTCTCCTCTTGAGATTCTGGTCACATATGCACACACATCCGACATGACTGTCAAGTCACCAGGTCTGAGACTCAAACCATGGTTGACCGTGTGGGAATCCAGCACCTCAATCACCATGCCACCTGCTAACACTGAAATCAGTTTTCCACAGAAAAGCAGAAATAGGAAATACATATTCCCTGAACAATCTGCCACAAAATCCTGAATGTCAGACAGAGGAGGGGGGCAGCTTAAAATTGCCTTGAACTTGGCATTGTGCTAGGCTTTAGAAGGAGCTCAAGTGATAGTCTTGGCTTGCTGGCTAACCTTTCCTGTAAACAGAAAGATGGTCTTTGCATTGCCAGTGATGCTTCTTTGTGACATTACGAAGCTAAGCATTCTTTTGAAGATCTAAAGAATAGCCAATGACTTTACCAATTACAGTGATGCTTTTAAATTAAAACTAAAAATTAAGAATCTTGAGACCCAGAAGCATCTGGAGCTAGATGACCGGGTTTAAGCACTGGCTCTTGGCAGCCTCTCTAAGCCTCAGTTTCCCCAGCAGAAAAATGGGTGGATACCAGCACCTCCCTCACAATGTTTGGGTTAGAGGGGACCATACACAGCACACAGTAAGTTGTCCATGAAGGCGACCTTTTAGGGGAACTGGGCTTTGGGTGAGTTCGACTCCCTCAGTGTTTGTTCCGTGGAACATTGCACGTCGCTGGCAGTCAGTCTTTTATTGTTCCCTCATCTGAACTTATCCAAACACTCCATAGCAAATGGCTCAGATCAAATAAAACCTAACATTTTTCAGACTCTAAATGCATAAGTTAAGTGAACATTTTTTTGTCAACAAACAGCATGAATTTTGTTGTCAACCAATTCACGCAGCTGCAAATCTCTTGGGCCTTCGGTGAAAGGCAGAAATACAAAAGACGGTCATGCTGGTTCTGAACTTGTCTTGATCCTAAAGCCCAGGGCACACTGAGGCAGGATATTGGACAATTTATATTTTAAAGAGGTTGACAAAAAATATCCAAACTTCAGTCAGATTCTATACTTAGTCCTCACACTCCCCAACTCTCATCCTTAGAGTCTGATATTCTTGCTTCATAATAATAATGACAACATTTATTCAGCACATGGTACACACTGAATAAAGCACTGTTCTAAGGAATCCAGATTTAATTCATTTAATCATCATAAAAACCTTATACTTCAGAGCCAGCTTAGAGGGACACTGACCCCAGAGGGTCACTTGTACTGAAAAATGGCAAGGTGAGTCAATCAGATCCTCTTTGCAGACATAGGAATATGAGGGACACACAGAAGAGACAGGTAATTCAAGCTCAGCCTAAAACACAAATGATACAGTCATGGTTTCCGTGGAATCCAGCGTTGGAGGCTGTTGGACCCAGAGAGGCTGCATAGCTGAGGACACAGCTTCTCTCCACACTTCGTTCCTTTGCATCTTGCAGCAGAAGCCCATTATCAAAGACGAGCTTTACCTGCCTCCTCCCAGGAAGCTGAGAGAGACTCTCTGACAATATCCACAAGAACACAGGAATGCACGTAGATGGGGCAAATGGGTTGTGGAACAACACACCACAACTGGGCCAAAAAAACGGGCATCACCAGTCTTACATATGTATTTCAAATGTGGTATTCTTTGTTGAAAATGATGACTATGACATTATCATTGCTTTGACTGCCACACACCACATGCATGCTTTGAAGACTCATGTTGTCCCTGACAAAGATGTACAGCAATGAAATATAAGTAAGAAATGATAAAATTAGAAGAAAACTTGTGATAGCGATAAAGAGGTAATGTTTATGGGGGGGGGGAGAAAGAACCAAGAAATGCTAGGTTCCTGGAGTTCAGCAGCTTGTCAAGCTATTTGTAAGAAAAGTGTCAACCATTTCAAATTCAATTCAATTAGTGAGTTCACACTGATTGTTTTACTCAGTGCTGAGCACAGGCCTCCCACATCGGCTCCATAACTGTTCTGAATGAATGGGCGTGTTGTCTGAGTTATACTCTAAAAGATAATACGCCGAATGCGAAGATTTGTGAGCACTCCATTCTATATAATCCAGTTATATATCCTAAAGCTCAGGGAACGGCTTTGAATCAATAGATGGAGCTTTTAAAAAGTCATTTTTATATTGTTGTTTTCCCCCACCTGTTCACTTTGTGCTTTAAAAGTCTTTTCATGGTGGTCCCTTCCTTCAATTGTGTCTACATATAACATAAACTTACTGCTTCTAGGTGTGCGGCTCAGTGGCATTAAGTACATTCGCATTATTGCACGACGATCACCACCATCCAATTCCAGAACTTTTTTCTTTGTAAAACATTTTCTACAGGACATAGGCACTAGTCAGAGAGATGAAGGGTGGGTAAAGAAAACACTCCCCAGGGGGGATGGGCACTCTGAAATTCCCTCTGCTCCATTTTCCCCTCAGGATTTTAGACACACATGCACATGGGCCTGGCATGTTTTTCAAACTCCCAGATCCAGGACTGCTATGCACTCGGCCATGTGGGAGCCAGCCTCCTTCACCAGCACACCACCTGCTGGCCCCATCTCCTGAATTTTTTTTTTAATCTTTCCCAACCGAAACTCTGTAGCCATTAAACGCTAATTCCCCACCCTCTCCCCAGGCCCTGGCAGCCATCCTTCTACTTTCTGCCTTTATGAATTTGACTGCTCAGATACTTCAAGTAGATGGAACCCCGTGGCACTTGTCCTTCTGCATGTGGCTTATTTGATATATCATGTGCTCGAGGTTCATCTGTGTTGTTACGTGTGTCAGGAGGTCCAGCCTCTTTAAAAACTGTGCAAAAATACACATGTAACATATCATCCTGATCATTTGTAACTGTACATGTCAGTGGCCGTGGAGGTTGCCATTTGACGGGACAGTCTCAGCCACAGCAACAATAGCTCACATGCTTCAGTTCTCTTCACTGTACGGAGGTCTTCCAGGAGGTCTGCGTTAGGACCCAGCTCTGCTGGCTTTGCAAGTCACCTCATTTCTCTGAGTCTGCCATTTCTAGGTCTTTGGCGATGGGTACCAGGTCAGAGTGTATAAGTGAATTATTGCCACACTGTGCCACCTCTGGTTTAAACACACACACAAAACAAACAAACAAAAAGAAAATGCCCAAGGACACTGTCTCAAGGGAAGTAGCAAAAGTGACAGTAGAAGGAAGGCATGCAGCTCTGACTTGGGAAGGCATCTGCTAAGGGAGGGGCCCACGCTGGGTAGAAATTGGCTGCGTCTGCATTAGTGAGGCAGCGCTCCCCAAGGCTGGCAGCTGCGGAGCAGAGAGGGGCTCATTACACAGACTCAGGCGTCCCGCGAAGGCCACGAAGACCTGCCAAGTCAAAGCAAAGCGCTCGGAATAGAAATGCATGTTCCTTTTCACATGGGGGTTGAAATCAGGAAAGTTTCCAGAAAGTAGGCAATGGGGCTGTTGGGATAGGAAAGAAGGCGGCAGAGCAAGGATGTGCGGCATGGATGCTGGACGCGCAGGAGGTACGTGGCCTGGTGCTGCTTGTCATCACCGACGCTGAGCCCAGGCTGCAGCAAGGACAAAGGGGCAGTCCCAGGCACATGTGTCCCCAGGGCTCTGAAAGGAGAAGGCGGCAACTCAAACCCCAGGTGAGGAGAGGGAGCTTGAAAGGAGTCGCAAGCTGGAATCCCACATTGTGTTAATTAACAGAACTGCGATTTGCCAATGAACGCGCAGCGGGACGATCGTGCGCTTGATAGTGGGGCAGCTTTCCTGATGGAATCTCAAGTGCATGAGCCATGAAATTACTTCTCAAAAAAAGAAGACAAAGACAGTCAAAGAGGACAAGCACTTGTGTTTATGTAGTAGAAGGACTCTTGCTGTTCTTTTTCTTGATGAAAACGGGCTAATTACAGAGAACAGTGATGACACAGAAACATCCAACCGTACCATCTCTCCTAGGGAAGCAGAGGGTGCTGAGATAAATGAAGAGAAATACCGAACGGACGGGAGCACTTACAATATACCCAGCGACATTTTATTTACTCCATACCATGTAATCCTCAAGAACTCACTACCACCCTCCCTTCACAGATGACAAAGCAGCAGCAGAGAGGATAAGTAACTTGCTCAAAGTCACACAGCAAAGTGGAATCAAAACAAAAATTCCATCTTCTTTCCTGAGACACGCAATAGCTATCTCATGATTTAAAAAAAAAAAAAAAGGCCTAAAACGGAGCTAGCAAGAGTCCTCTATAAAATGCAGCTGAGAAAAATTTTACTCCCCTCCCGTCTGCAGGGCATTGGCCAATTCTCCCATAGGCTCTTTGTCATTTCTCAGAGCAGTGATGTGTGGTGGCTGTTTCCAGCCTGCACTGTCTGCATCTCTCTCCAATGGACCTCTGAGTTTGCCATTCCACAGGTTAACACCTTCAGTGGCTCTCCACCGCCTTTGGAATAAAATCCCAACTCTTCGATGTGCCATTCCTGGCCTGCTGTGTCGCTCTCTCACCATCCCCTGCCTCCCTGTTTCTTGCTCGCAAATGCACCTTTCCTATAGTGGCACTGGAGACAGGGAGTTCCCCAGTTCATGGTGGGCTCTGAGGCCTCTTGCTCTCCCACCTCTGTGCCTTTCTCCTGTGTTCTAGGGCATAAACTCAACTCCCCTTTCAGCACAGACGATGTTGCAAAGCCCTTCAGAGCCTCCCCAGGGCCTCCTTCTGTAAAACCTTCTGTCCCCAGGCAGACTGAGCAGGCATCTTCGTTTCTCACACTGACTTCTTTTCTTTTCTTTTTTTTTTTTTGGAGAGGTTTTCACTATAGGGCGCCTGCGCTCGCCAGACAGAGAGAGACAGAGAGACAGAAAGCGAGAAATCACCCCCCAGGGCGGATGGCCACACCGCAATCCCTTCTCCTCCATTCTCCTCTCGGAATCTTGGGCATGCACGCACATGCGCCCGGCGTGAGTTTTAAGCCACTGGGTCCAGGACGTGAACCGCGGTCGACTACGTAGGAGTCCAGCGACATAACCATTACGCTAACTGCTGTTCCCCCCACACTGACTTCTTGTAGAGCCCTCCTGTTGCCGCACTGTAACACTACATCAGTCCTGCACTCCCTCCACCCCACGCTCACCCACAATACATCGCTCCCTGCACTCCCTCCACCCCACGCTCACCCGCTCGTCTATCCAGTCACTCTCACTCACATATATAAGCTCCTCTGAGGGTGGAAACCACAGCTCTTCAGGTTTAATTGCTGTGTTTCCAGTCTGTAAGACAGTGGTTCTCTGAGTGTAGACCTGGCGGCAGTATCGCCACCTTGGGAGCTTATTAGAAAGGTAGATCCTCAGGCCCCGCTGAGTCAGAATCTCTGCATTGCCGGACCCTTCAGTCTGAGAACCACTGCTCTAGAACAACAGTTGGCAGGTTGTCTTCAGTAACAGCAGAGTGAATGAAGACACAGCTGTCATGAAACCAGTCACCTGGAGCCTCTGGAGACCTTGTGTGGCTCCAACTTCCTCTAGGGAGATGGTCAGACTTTCTTGGATCAGCTTCCTTGTCTTGCCCAGAGAGTCTTGCTTGCCATTTTCTGACCCTGATCTAGCCCTGGTGTTGCTGAGAACTAACTGGGGGACTTTGGAACAAATGAAATCAATGAATCTTCAGGTCAAGCCAGAAAATTCAGGGATGAAGGCCAGTCCTGGTTGTTACTGAATGATGTGTGTGGAGCCTCTGGTCCTCCATTCCTATTCTAAAAAACAAGACCTGCTGACATCGGTGTGTGTGTCAAACAGAAGAACCTATACGAACATGCTCTTTCAATTCGAAAGCACTGGGTGCATTCCTGTTACTACTGACAAATTGAGATATGCCAGGCTAATGGGTACCACAGTGTTTCAACTCTATAATTCCATGATTCTATGAAATTCAGATATAATCCCCCTTCAACAAACACCATAAAAAGATGTGCTCCTGGGCCATCGTGGAGGTTAAGACATCTGGATCCCATATGGCTGATTGCATGGTTCGAGTCTTGGACCTGGAAGCTTGAAAAACATGTTGGATGTGCATACACATGGCCAAAATCCTGAGAAGAGAATGGAGAAGGGATTGCGACATGGCCATACCCTTGGGAGGAGTGATTTCTCACTTTCCCTCTTGTCTTTCTCTCTGGCAAGCACATGAACCCTATAGCAAAAAGTAATATTAATTAAATAGTTAATCAATTAACTTAGTTATATAAAAAAGTGTGCTTCTCCTAGAGTGTGGTGGGTCATGATTCAAGTTCGGGCAATAGCTCTGGTTTCAGTCAGCTTGGATGCTTCCAAGAATGTCTCATGGAAGCTATCTACCCACTCTGCAGCGCAGTGTTCTCATGTCCAGAGTTGTCGGAATACAGGTAAGATAGTCAAAGCGTGTTGTAAATGCCAGTAAACGCTGGGAACCATTGCTGCTGATGGACCTTTGCTACTGCTCCTAGTGCTATTTTCCTTCCTGGGAGGACAGGGCCAAGTAAAAGACTGTCTAACGGTGCACAATCTGCAGAGAATAATCATGGTTAATGCAATCCTGTGATTGTGTCACACCGACTGTATATCTCTTTATACTCCAGACCATGGAGTACCTTTTCTTTTGGTTTGGTTTTATTTCGTTAGTTGAGACATCAAACAGGGCTGCCTTTCAAATTCTTCAAGTTAAACATGGGCCATCACTGCTAGAAATTTCACCACTGGTCCACTAAACAGCAGAGTGTCCAGAAGCTCAGAGCAGGGTCAGCCAGGCGTTTCCATAAAGGGCCAGACAGTAAATGCTTCAGGCTTAGCTGGCCATGTGGTCTCAGTTGGTCCTTTCTACTGGTCACATGGAAGTGCAACAGACAACATGTCAACCAATAGGTGAGCCTGGATTTGGCTGGGTGGGCAGGATTTGGCCCTGATTTGTTCCGGCCCCATTCAAAAAAAAATTTTTTTTTAATTTTGGCTAATTCACCATAAAGAAATCTACTATTGACTCTACTTTAGTTCTAGTTCATGTAGCTTGGGAGCGTGAATTCTAGAAATACGTGAATTATAACAAAGCCCCACTTTAACTTCAGAATTTGAGTCATGTGGCACTTATTGCCAGATTTTTATCTTAACAGATTAGGTTTGAAGGTCTATATTATATAACAAAGCTATTGCCACGTCTGCTTGCACAAACTTCTTCTTTGTTATACTACTTAGAAAAAAAATTTTTTTTTTTTTAAGTTTTTGCCAAAGGGCATATGCACTCATTGGAGAGAAACAGAGAGAAGCAATGAGAGAGAAAGTGAGAAACGATCCCCTGGAGGATGGCCATGTCACAGTCCCTTATCCTCCATTCTCCTCTCAGGATTTTGGGGGCACATACACACACATGCCTGGTGTGATTTTCAAGCCGTCAGGTCTGGTTCTCAAACTGTGGTCAACCATGTGGGAGTCCAATGCCTTAACCACTGTGCTACCTGCTGGCCCCAGAATATGATATATTTTATTATTTGAAAATTTAAGTGTTGTAACTTAATCAATGTATGGACACATGGTTAGGCATTAGATTGGGTTCTGACCAGCTCTGATGTTTCCAAAGTCACATGGGCCTTTTGGTCCAGCACATACGTACAGTAATTCTATAAGCATGCCAGTACTACAGTAAGTTTTCTTTTTTTAGAGAGAAAGAGAAAGAGAGAGATTTTGCTGTAAGGTATATGTGCTCGCCAGAGGCAAAGAAAGAGAAACAAAGTGAGAAATCACCCCCCAGGGGGCATGGCCATTCAGCAATATCTCCTCCTCCATTCTCCTCTTGGGATTCTGGGCACGCACTCACACATGCCTGGTGTGAGTTTCAAGCCACCAGGTCAGGGACTTGAACCATGGCTGGTCATATGGGAGTCCAACACCCCAACTGCTATGGCACCTGCTGACCCCCCATGGTAAATATTCTTAATGAATGCCGATGTAGCCCTCCCAGTGATGTGGGGTTGAATTAGCGGTTGTTTTGCTCTGTTAGAAGTCACAGGTGGTGGATGACTCATTTCACATCTCGCCTGGGACGGAGGCGCAGGGGCAGGATCCAGATGAAGGCAGGGAAGAAGGGAATGAGTGGACAGAGGCAGGAGAGTCCTGACACTTCGGGGCTGTGGCATGGTAGGGCACAAGACGGAGAAAGGCCGGAATGCCAAGAGTTGGAAACCAGAGCCAGGAGCCTTCCCAAGAAAGAGAAGAACAGAAAGAACTCCTACAAGTTGCCAGGAAGTGAGACAAATCAGATTTCAGAGGAACCACTCAGGGCTCCTGACACTCCGCTAATGTGACATTTAACATACAATGTGCAGTGAACAGATGTGAGCTGGAAAATGACAGGGTGGAGAGAGGTGGGTGGCAATTTTATCTGCCATTTGAACCTGAACAGCCCAGTTTTAGGAAAACAGATAAAAAAAACAATAAATAATGCAGCACACCTCTTCTGTGCCCTGTGGCAATCGGCTTCCATTTTAATGAGGACTGAACACAACATAGACATTTTGACGCCCTGACATATCCATTAAAATGGAAATCTGTCTGTAGAGCCTGTCACAGCTGTTTCATGGCACAGGACGTCCCATCCCCACTCCAGAGAGACCCAGAGGCTTCCGGGGTAGCCAAGGAGGAGCCCTGCAGCTACTGCCATGGTCTGTCTCCTACATCAGAGTAGACCCTCTCCCTCTGAAAGGGGCTGCTGCTCTCACCTCCAGGCAGAGGGGCAGGTACACACCTGGTGAAGTGGTCCAGTTCAGTAGAAGTCTGTGTATGGGGAGGATGCAGGGGGGGAACGGGAGTGGGCAGCTAAGAATATCATTCATCTGCACACTTGTATTAAAGGACTTTTTCTATCCATTAGTTTATTTGATCCTCACAACCTGGGAGATAGATTGGGACGGGGTTCTGTTTTTATCATTCTGAAGTTGGAAAACCGGTCCATGGTTAAGGCAAAGGTGACTTATAGAGACAGCTTATCTCTGGGCTTGGAGAAAGGCCAGCAGGGTGGTAAGATCCCCTCTTGTGACCCAAGGACACATGGCCAATGACACTGCCCTGAATAGGCCCAGCCCTCAGTGTGGACACAGGGTGGCTGTTTGTGCTTCAGGGATCTGAGGTGCCCAAAGACCCAGTTCACCTGAAAATCACCAGTCTGTCAGAGGAGCTCCAGTTCCTGTCTCCAAATGCTCACCACTGGGTTCAGATTGAAGCCTCCAAACCTGGCTGTGGTTCCAGTGCCCCAAAGCGACAGAGACAGTAACAGAAACAGGTCAGTGCCTATTGTAGAGAATGAGCAGGAAACAGCGCCCAGAGGACACACAGAAATGCCTGTGCTGATGTGGGCCAGAAAGAGAGGAAAGGACTGGAAAGACCTAAAGCAGAAGCCCCACATGCCCGTGTACCACAAGGAGGTGCAGAGGAAACGGGCCTGTAGCCTTGCCCCTAGCGTGCTAGATGCTGGACAGGGGGGCATTTAGAGTAGTGGGCACATTACTGGATAAGGTGTCAGAAAGCCTGGGTTTCTGACCTAGCTGTGTTACTAAGCAGCCATACCACCTCAGAAAAGGCAGGCAACCTTCTGGGCCCCAGTTTCCATAAATGTAACATGGGCATAATGGATTGAATTGTGTCCCCCAAAAGATATGTCCAGGGCCAACTGCAGAGCCCAATAGTTGAGGGAGTAGGATCCCATATGACCAACAAGTTTGAATTCTAGCACTGGTGGCTTTGAAGGACATGCCAGGTCCATGTGCATGCTGGCCCCAAATCCCAACACAATGGAGGAATGGAAGACAAGGAACTGAAGCATGGGGGGTGCTTTCTCCCTCTCTGTCTCTCCCTCTGTCTCTCTCTGGCAAGCATGCATTCCCTCTGTGGGAAAAAAAGGTAAGTCCAAGTCCTAACCTCCGGTACCTGTGAGTGCAACCTTATTTGGAAATAGGATATTGGTAGATATAATTAAGTGCAGGTGTAATTAAGTTGAGGCTCTCAAGATGAGAGCATTCCAGGCCTAGTGTGGCCCTTAAATCCAATGACTCTCGTCCTTGTAAGAGAAAGAAGATTTGAAGATAAGAGACCCAGGGAAGGCGATCACGTGAAGATAAGGCAGTTTCAGTGATGCTGCCACAAGCCAAGGAGTGCCTAAAGCCACCGGAAGCTGGAAGCAGCAAGGAAGGATTCTCCCCTGGAGACTTCTGAGAAAGCATGGCTTTGCAAACACCTTGACTTTGGACTTCTGGCTGCTAGAATGTGAGGGAATAATGTCGGTTGTTTAAAGCCACCCAGTGTGTGGCAAATTGGTTCTGTAGCCTAGAACACTAATATACGGGGAGCGATAGCTTACTTCCCAGGTGGCCAGGAGCTAAATGACACATCACAAATGAATGCCCCTTGTCACCTGCGAGGGACAAAGCAGGACAGGGATGCATATTCTAGGAGAACGTTTGGCCCCCGGAGAAATTCACATGTGCACTAGCTACTGGTAACCACTTCCTTCCTCGGGGATTAGGGAGTCATCAAGGCTGAAGATTTTCTCTAACCACAGATTAGTGAATAGTGACCGAGGGTAGACTATACCCTAGGCACTGAACTGGGTACTCGAAGGAGATTATCAGTTAGTACTTCTGCAGCTCTGTGAGATGGGTCCCATTATTATTCCCATTTTATAATAAGAAAACTGACACACAAAAATGGGAGTACGCTGTCCAAGATCACAGTTGGCAAGTGGTAGAAGTAAGATTGCACCAGTCTGGACTCCTCCCCATCAGAGAAGAGTGAACCCCCACACTCTGGGTAGCTGGCAGCGCTGGCACTCACTAAATTCGGCTCTGAGTATCCACACCATGCCTGGCACCATCCACACACAAGGCCATGACACAATACCAGGTTGAATTTTTTTTTTTTCTTTTGAGAGATTTTTGTTATAGGGCATGCGCGCTCGCTGGAGAAACAGAGACAGCAAGGCAGAAAGTGAGAAATCAACCCCTGGGGGGATGACCACGCCACAATCTCTTCTCGTCCATTCTCCTCTCGGGATCTGAGGCACACACGCACATGTGCCTGGGGGGAGTTTTAAGTCACCAGGTCCAGGATTCGAACCGTGGTCGACTATGTGGGAGTCCAGCAATGTAACCATTACTCCATTTGCTGGTCCCATTCAGGTTGAATCTTAAACCAGTCCTAATGTGTCCACCTAAAGAGAAGAAAATTGAAGTCCAGTGAGGGTAAAGTCAATTTTAGGCCCAGTATCTAAGCAACAGTGAAAGGGTCAGTCTAGGTCCCATGACACCAAACCCTTCCTCCATGAACCACTGCTCCCAGGGGTCCTCTAGGAAAGCCATGGTGGAACATCTTTGTCACAGCACCTTCTTTGACCTTAAAAGCCTCATGAGTTTATCTGTAAGGTCTCCATGTGCTATAGCTGCAAACCTAGGGCAAATGACATTCAACAGCCACACAGAATAGAACGCCTTCGCCCCCATTTCCTCCATCCGGTTACATGAAACAGCACTCTGACAGGGCTCTGTCAAGGGGAGACACCTGTTTATAGGAGTTAAAGAAAACACAAAGGAAAACTAAATACCCTTAATTCTGTTTTACCCTTTTGGTTACAACCTGGAGCTCTCCTCGGATCTGCAGTTCCTGTCAATACCCGGGCCTTTGTCAACACTTCAGCTGCCTCAGGCCTCACCTTGGCATGGCTAAGTGCCTGTAATAACAGGGTGGTTGGAGCACGGATAATTACAGACCCAAACTAGCTGAGGTTGTGACGTTCATCTCCTCTAGTCTGTCCTTATGGCTCATTCCACATCTGTCCGCCTGTCTCCAGGCAGCTGCTCAAAACGCTACTCCCCTCCCACTCTTTCATCTCTCCTCGACTTCCCTTGCTCGGTCTCATCTTTGCAAGGGAGCACCACCACACTTGATCCCAGGCTGAGGGCAGCGTGCACTCGGTACACCCACTGCACAGCCAGGAGTGCAGCATTTGATCTCCACCGAGAGGCCACTTCCAACATGACAGGTGACATGTCAGCAG
>NW_006159610.1:8891235-8892991 GCF_000334495.1 Tupaia belangeri chinensis | reverse complement strand
GGAAAGAGGAGAGGAATCATGAGGAGGGCTGACTCCCTTCATTGCAGAACATGCAAAGGGAGCCCACGCCCACACAGGCAGACAGGCAGACACCCACGCACCAGACAAGGGAAACCGAGGTTAGCTAAACCCACAGGCATCAAAGAGCTTCCTCAAGCAGGCTTCTTGCCCTTCAGTGCCAGAATGGATTTTTCCCTCCCCAGAACTTGAACAGTGTTTACGGCTGATGCTGCTCCTCCTTTGAACCTTTTCTGGTAGTGCCTTTTGGTGTAGTGGTCAGCCCTCAAGGGCAGGACTGTACCTTACCCTTCCTGTGCTTCACTGCACAGTGGGATACCTTGTACATTGAAGCACACAGCAAATGTTTGCTGTTGTAATTAATGAAGAAAACAATCCTAAGGCCATCTTTCCTGGTGGTGTCCAAGATTTGAAAACTGAGCAAGGAATTTATATGGCAGTGCTGGGAGGTATTTGCCTGAAGTTACCTGATTCTTCAGGATTTGCACCTTGGTTTGATTTGCTATTTACCGTTGATTAGAATATTTACAATTCTGAAAGGGTAGATGTTAGAGAACTGATAGTAAAATAAATGATTCTTCTGTGAAATAGCAAGGCAAATGAGCACAGTCCTGTGGAGATACAGGTGATTTCTGTCCTTTAGAAAGGACAACTTCAGTGCTTCCTCCTTGTTGCCCTGTGGTACATGAATCAGTTTTGTATCTCACTTAGGAAATCTTAGTCTAATGTATTTTAAATGTGTTTCCCTGTAGAATACATAAACTCAAGATCTTTTTGTTTTGTTTTGTTTTGTTTTTTAAGGTGTTTGCCATAGAGTGTGTGCATTTGCTGGGGAGACACAGACAGGGAAAGTGAGAAATCCCAACCCCCCTTTGGGAAGATGGCCATTCCACATGCCCTTCTACACTCAGGACCTTGGACACACAAAACACATGCACCCGGTATGATTTTTTAGGCCTCCAGGTCCAGGATTCGAACCATGGTTGGCCATGTAGGAATCCAGTGCTTTAACCACTACACCACTTGCTGGCCCCTAAACTCTTGGTCTTTAATGATCTTTGAAGCAGCTTTACCATCTTACTGGTCTTTTTCAATTAATGAATTGAATACATCTTTGAAACATACCTTGTTTTTTATGAGAGTCATGTTTATATAGCTTTTCAAAATTATAGTTTGACAATAGATAAAACTGGGGATGGGAGAAGGTGCTCCCAGTTCGTAACTACCCTAGATAATCAACTACCTCTTTGAGATATGGATCTTTAATGGCCACTGGCTCACATTTTTATTGACCCTAATAGCCAGCATGGTCATTCTGGAGGAGGAAGTCCTCAGGTCTTTGGAGAAGGTGTCAGAGAGAGCATAGAACATTGTGACCACTGGTCACCATCTAAGCTGGGAGGTAGAGAGGACAGACCTGAGGCCATGATTCTGATACACCATGTCCTTACACATTCCTTGTTTCTTGCGTGTCACACTAGTAACTGCTTGTACTTAGAGAATACTTTCCTTCTCGGGACCAGCAGTTAGCGTAATGGCTATGTTGCTGGACTCCCACGTAGTCAACCACAGTTCGCATCCCGGACCCGGTGGTTTATACTCACGCCAGGCGTGTATGCATGCGTCCCCAAGATCCTGAGAGGAGAATGGAGGAGAAGGGATTGCAGCATGGCCATCCGCCCTGGGGGGTGATTTCTCACTTTCTATCTCTCTGTCTCTCTCTGTCTCTCTGTCTGGC
>NW_006159610.1:8884896-8891216 GCF_000334495.1 Tupaia belangeri chinensis | reverse complement strand
GGGGGGGGCAGTGCCCCCTAAAAAAAAAACACCTAAAAAAAAAAAAAAAAAAAAAAAAAGAATACTTTCCTTCTCTACTGCACATACCTCAAAGCCAAGCTCAAAGGCTGCTTTCCCCTGAAGTGCTCCTTGACGACCCCTTCCCCCACAGTCTTCTTCATGAGGGTGTTATTGAGGCCCTTGCTTTACAAACAAACTTACCTACCTTTTCTCAGAATTGTATGAAAGACTTAACTCCGATGTAAAGCTGCCAGCTGTCTAAAGGAGAATATGGCTGAAAGACGCTATTCTGGGAATGGGTGGGTGTATTTCAGGTCTCAAACAAAGAGGTGGAGGCTGGAGGTTCTAGGAAAACGAAGCAGCAAACCTAATGCAAGCTAAGGGAAATGTACACCCCAGGACCCAGGTTAAAGATAGAAAAATTAAGGTATATTTGATAGAACACACCAGGAGTTAGAACTTCTTGGAGATTAGGGAGGGGTAAACTGAAGAGAGGAGAGAAGAGAGTATAGAAACTTCTTTGAACATCTGAACCTCAGTCTTGGTTAATTTGCACCTATCTTTATTTTTGTCATCTGATGAACAGATGCAGGAAAGATTAAAAAGAAAAATCTAAACAGTGAACTCTAGTAAGCTTGATCCCAAAGTTTAGAACTCCCAAACTCTAGAGAAATGGGATGCCTCCCTACTAGAAGAGTCTCCACAGTAGGTGAATGATGACCCAGAGCACCTGCAATGCTGTGTTATAATTGTCTGTGTCCAAGCTTGCTACTTCCACTTGACTAAGGCTCCTGGAGATCAGATACCAGCTCATATTCATCTTTGTGTCCCCAGAACCCAAAATGCAGTTTGACACATGGGAGAATGATTATTTTTTTAAAGTTCCTGAATATGTATATTTGTTATCTAGTAAGTTTTCTTTCCACTGAAAGAATACCTGTATACTGATTTTCAGATAAAGCAAGAAAGGAAGGAGCAATGAAAATCCCAAGACTCAAATAAAATATAACTTTAAAAAGGAAAATGAGGGGGAACCAGCAGTTAGTAATGGCTATGTCGCTGGACTCCCACGTAGTCGACCGTGGTTCGCGCCCCGGACCCGGTGGCTTAAAACTCACGCCAGGCGCGTGTGCATGTGTGCCCAAGATCCCGAGAGGAGAATGGAGGAGAAGGGATTACGGCATGGCCATCCCCGCTGGGGGGGGGTGATTTCTCACTTTCTGTCTCTATGTCTCTCTCTGTCTGGCAAGTGCACACACCCTATAGCGAAAGCCTCTCAAAAAAAAGAAAAAAAAAAAAGGAAAATGAGGTAAGGAGATCCCTGGAGCCAGCAAAACGAAGAAAAAGATTCATAGAGATATGAGGTAGGTCTTGGATGGTTTAGCAGTTGGGAAGTCATCTGATACTCCCTTTAATGTAGTTCAAGGTTCAAGCAAAGAAAGCTAACAAAATGACACCTCTCAACCAACGTCCAGGGCTGGCCCATGGCCTATTGGCCTAGATCCCACATAACTGACCACATGGTTTGAATTCTGGCCCGAGTGGCTAAGAAACAGGCTGGATGCATGCGTGTGCATATGTGTCCCAAATCCCTATGGAGTAGAGAAATGGAGAAAGGATTGCTTTGTGACTATGCCCCAATGGGGGAGGGGAACTTTCTCCCTCTCTTTCTCTCTCTCTCTCTCTCTCATGAATGCATGTGCCCTCTGGAAATTATTAATACAAATATTAATTAAACCATCTTCCAAAAAATGGTAGGCATACACGTAAAAACAGATGTGGAGCTGCCCAGTTGGCAGAGGCTCAGGGGTGTCTAACAAATTTATTCAAGACAAGTCACCCTCCTAGGGAATTTGTAAAGGATAGGGAACTTTTCATGACTATAAAATGCCAAGAACTGGTACCGCTCTTAACCTATACTGAATAGGAATCATGTGGAAACAGTGCAGATCGTGATGGGAAGACCTGAGTTCTTGTCATGTCTGTGTTGGTTAGCATATGTGAACCATCACACACTGCGTTTCCCACTTCCTTCCCCCAGATGCTCATCTGGTGACTGAGTGCAGTGGGGCCGATTAAGGACTGATTGGGGTCCAGGGATCTAGTCAGAAGGAGTCAGGAGGCTTCAGCCAGACTCCAGGAGAAAGGAGAACTGCTCTTAAACTGGCCTGTGCCAACTTTGAGTCAATAGCAAGGTCTGAGTAGGGATGCATGGAAGGCACCTGAAGATAGGGAACAAGGAAATGGAGGGAAGGAGTCAGGACTGAGGAGCTAAATCCAGTCAGAATTTGCATTGATGTGAAACCTTTCCAAAATTAAAAAGGAGAAGCAAGGAAAGAAAACAGGTGCTGGGTCTGCGCGGTCCGCATATTCAGAGCACACTGATTGCAGCTCGATGCTTTCTAATTCGGGACGACTGGGAGACGGCACGCTTTCCTACTGATGAAGATGCCCTTTGAGACATTTCTCCTCAATGTCCCTTCTCTGGAAATGGATGAGGAGCTTCGCAACGACAAATGGGAGCATTGTCCTGCCTCTGCCACCTCCTAAACAAGGGGGTTTCAGAGAAGTCGGTCCACCTTTCTGGGTCTCAGGTTCCTCATGCATAGACTGAGAGGGCTGGACAAATGGTACCTGCTTTACTTGCCAGCTCTGAGAGCTCACATCAGAGGCATTGTAACACAGCTTGTGGAAATTACTCTGCAGTACCTACTGCAGCTTCCCGAAAGCACAGAGTCCTCCTTCAAACCATACAGCAAAACATACTCTGCTCCCTGCCTATCAGTCTATTTTGCCTTCCATGTGCCTTTGCAGATGACCTGGTGAAAAGACCACTTTGGGGGTCTGTGACTTTAAGCCTTGGGAACAAATGAGTCCCCCATCAAGGTGGAGAAGAGTCACTTAGGTGGAGAGACAGAGGAAATGCGAGGGGAGGCGTGGAGAGGAGGGGAAGGATTGCCCAGCACAGCTTTCCCTGTGTCAGCTCCAGCATCTTCCTCCTGTTTCCAGATGTTTCCCAGACTCAAGGTGACAAAGTCACAGCTGCTAGCCAGTCAGCACAGTGAAACTGAGATCCCGTCATTCTCAATGCACCTAGAGAGCAAAGTCTTTGCAGAAGCAACAGGCATGAAAAGCATGCCCTCTATTGAAAATAGATCTCCAGAACATAAATTTACTCCTTTCATTAGACTCCAAGGGTTGCTAAAAAGTTCTAGACTATAAAAGTCAGCAAAGTCTTAAATATCCTATACTTTGCTTTTGATATCACACTTAACAGCAGGTCAAAGCTTCTTTACTGAGTCCCTGATGGGTTAGAAAGTCCACCTGTGCACACTATGATCCTCCCTCCCCAAACTTGCCTCAGAGACCTCTCACCTTCCCACCCCACCCCCAATCTCCTGACCCTGGAGAAGAACCTGATGCTGATGCTGGCATAGCCAAGCAAGTCCCTTTCCTTTCCCCACTGCCCTGATGCCAGCCAGGAGGGCCCATATTAGCTCTCCTCTGCATCTGCTTCCTGGGAGATGCTGAGGTCCGGGTCCTGGGCTTCTGGGAGCCAGTGAGGGCAGGATATCCCGACTTCTACCCCTGAATATGTCCCCCATGGCACAGTAATGACTGAGTAGGACTCCCATTTGCAATGGTGATTAAATTCTCTATTTTTTGATACAGAGAAACAATTAGTCTTTAGGTAAGAAAATCAGGGCAGTGACTAAACTTGCTCATGGTCACATAGGCAGCTCATGACAGAGCTGAAACCTGAATCCAGAGCTCCTGACTCCCAGCTCAGTAACAGATGGACTACATGGGCTTTTCCCCACGGCTGGGCAACCTGCCTACTATTTATGGCATGGTTCCTATCAGAAAATGTGTTCCAAGCTCCAATCACCACTACAGTAGAAATATGGAACCCATATGGCCCATTCCAAGTTGGAGACCAGTAGCACTGTATAAGGTGTGTATGTCTGAGGGCTTGCAAGAGGGGGCTGACCTGGAGAAATGACATTACTCCTGGGCTGATTTGCCAGCAGGAAGATCTTCACAGCACAAATGCCCCAGGACTCTGATGAATTTAGGGGAAAACCACTTCAGTTGTCTTTGCAATCCTTTAGGAAATCTGAAACTTAGTGGAGAGAAAATCCTTTTCTAATCTCCCAAGGCCATACTTCATGTTTTTTTTTTCTCATTGCATTATTTCCAAGGGAAAAAAATGAATGGAACAGTTAGTTAATAGCTGATTTTGGAGAGAAAAGTCCCATGAGCTCATTATATCATGCACCAATTGAAGTTCATCTTCCATGCAACCCTCAACCCTTCAATGGTGACACTGCAGTGTTCTTCAATGGAGGTGGCAGCAATGGTGACACTAGTCCCACATTTCTTTTACTTTTCTTAACAAAAAAAAAATATATATGTAAGGGACAAAAAATATAAAAGTTCAATTCTGATGACATTTCGTCCTCTTGGCTCTCTTTTTCTCTGTGGAAAGACAATGATTACAAAAGTCTTGGAGTGTGACTGTCCCCAAAGAAAATTGACGGAGAGACTTCAACAACACCTAAATTGCAGAGACTGCTGAAGTGGTATTTTTCCTAACATCATCACACTTCATCTCTCATTCTCACTCCTCAATAGTTACCTTTTCTATGATCTTTCTCCTGGTATCATACAGACTTCTAATAGTCTACTAAGTGGCCACTATGCCAACTCTCTATGTTAAAAAAGTATCTTGTTCCCTGAACCTTACCTCACTTTTTTCTTCTTTAGACCACATCTGGAGTGGCCTTTTGCCTGCAAACAGATATAGTTTTTTTAATGTGCATGCACATGTGAGAGACGGAGAGAAGTATGCTTGATAGTGTCTTGTCATACTGCGATCCCCTTTCTCTAGCTTTCCAGCTCATCAGGACCTTGGGCACCTGCATGCATATCCAGCAAGTTCTCAGGCAACCCAGGGACCCAAACCTGTGGTTGGCCACAGGGCTTCCAGTACTGTAGTCTAATATGCTATGAACTGTGCCACCTAGACTGAGCCCAAATACAGACATTGTGAAGAAAAGAATGGTAGCACGCAGCTTGAGTGTTGGTTAAACCTTTCTAGCTCCAGCTTTATAGCTTCATATTTCAGAGGCTCTGTTTCCTTCCCTGTCACATGAGAGGCCCAAAACAGCTGAACCCTGAAGGCCAGGTCTGGTTCTCAAGGCCATCAAGTCTCCATATGCAGCAGGTCTGCGTACCCAATGTTGGGAAAGCAGCTGACTACGTGAGGGAGGCCTTTGGCAAACAGAGTGGGCATGATGGGTAAAGATGGGTGTAAGTGATGGAAAAATGGTGAACATTCGCCTCTTCAGCCTTTTGAAACAATCCTTTCTTATCTTTTTCCTGGGAGAGAAGGCACATTAACAACTTGGGCTAACCAGCCGGGGAGGCATGCTGATCTGATGATGTTGCCCTGTGTAAGACACGCCCCCTTCTAACTGGGCTGCTGCTCGGCTCTCCCCTCTCTCTGGGAGTTATCAGGGCTCCCAGGTTCTCAAGCCTTCTCATCTCATTCCAGCTCCAAGGGCACGGCCAGATGCTCAACTAGAGGATCTCTGCATCCCCATTATGATTAGGGGGTGAAGATAATTCCATTACCAGTAATAGTAAGTTGTAAATACTCCATCTCCACCTGTTAATTAGTGCCACCCCCTCCCCTCTCCTCCTGAATGTGAAGCGGCACTGTGTAATCATGGCATTTTGAGGGTGATGCTGTTTATTATATGTGGTATTTCAGTGGTTTGTGTGGGAGAAAGAATTAATTATAGCTCTCTGCTTCCAACCAGTTCCCAACCCCCACTCCATCCTCTCTCTGCTCATCAGCCTGATATGGGAAGCCATATGTGTATAAATAAGCAGAGTAAATATATAGTGCTTTCTGGTCATTCACCGAGGGGGCATGCTGATCAGAACCAGCACTAAGCTAGACTGCTGGCTCCAGCACTGGCACCACCACAGCCAGCAGAGAGGCTATAGGGAGACTGCTGAATATAGCTGGGCCTCAGCTTCCTTGTCCTAAGAAGAGAATCCCAGCTCAGCCCTTCTCCTGCTCTGAGTTTGTCAGGAGGCTCAAAACAGTGAAACTCTGGAAGCTAAAATGCTGTTTATATGTGTGGTTAAATTCTCCACAATGGTTCTATGTGCCTGTGGATTGCAACTATAGATTCTCCTGGAGTATAAATATAGGCAGGTTTCTTTGGATACTAAAGCACTAGAATCACAGTGATAAAACACAAGTAAGTTGGCAGAAAGAGGAGCTTCTCAGTGTCAGGACATGGTGA
>NW_006159610.1:8866674-8884724 GCF_000334495.1 Tupaia belangeri chinensis | reverse complement strand
CAGGAATGAGGAGGACCTACCTGGTGCACGGAAGCAGCAGGGCACTATGGGTAGACAAAGAGTAACTTCAAGATAAGGAAAGGTCAAAGGTTGTACAAGTATGGAGCACATTTTAAAACACGCAACATGAACTTTAAAATAAGCTAACACAATGGAAGAAATTCAGAAGAGAAGGACAAAGGAGGATTTGGGGTGAGATATAATCAAGGAGAGAAAAAAAATTATATATATACATGTATACACATACACGCATATATGTGTGTGTGTGTGTGCAAATATGGATGTGTGTATATATATGCACTTAAATAAATGAAGAACTGTCTATGCCAATATTTTCATCTGTATCTTAATAGAATCTGAGAATATGTAAATTAACTAAGGCATAGATACAAAATGGAAAATGACACAACTTGCAAAATGGAAAATGACACAACTTGCCACAAAAACATTAATACTGGTGTTAGTGGGAAATAATATCTACGTCAGGGACTGTATCCTTGGGACGGTGGTGCCATATCGGCTATTATTCTTCACATTGGCCATGATTTGATTTGTGATAGCAGACATTGTGAAGGGAGAGGCATTGTATAGCACAATTTAGAATCTTCTGAATAACCGTTGAAGTTGTCAAATATTATTACCCCAATTCTGAGCAGGAAATGGGCTCAGAAAAATGTAGATACCTTATCCACACAGCCAGGAAGTGACAGATGCCCAGGTCCCTCACCGAGCTGCCTCTCATGACAGACAGAAGGGCCTCTACATTGTATTAGGCCCTCAGAGGCAGGGTGTGACAAGGCTGTGCCTGAACCAAACTCTTTCAGGCCCAAAGCCTAAGCTCCTGCCATCATGCTGCAGTTCCTCACAGAACAGCCTAGCCCCTGTTCATCCTGGAAATTCTGAGGACACACTTCTAGACCAGTGGTACCTAGGTGTGGGACAATCATAGTGGCATTGCTACCTTCCTTCCAGTCTTCCCTGGGCTAAATTGTGAAGTGCATCTTAAAGCAAAATCTCCTTTAATACAACTGCAAGTAAAGTTGAGGCTAAGTGGCAAAGCTTGCTGATGACTTCTTGTGACAAAATGAAGAGTTTCCTTCCACAGTGTCCAATTTTTTGAAATTAATTAGAACATGAATTAAAATATTAGAGAGTTAACTCCAAAGACCTCGGCTGACCTTTTGTATTAAAAAAAAAAAAATTTAGGCTAATAAATTCTTCCTAAATTAAGGTGGAAAACATGTCTTTGTGCAAATTCCCCAAAATGGAGTGTCATAAGCCTGAAATTCATTTGTCTAGTCAGCCTACTCAACATTCTCCATACCCCAAGCACAGCTCCCTAAGAGTAAAGCCTGTATGTGGTCTGAATAGCCACGGGCATAAACAACCAAGAGAAGTAAAATTAAGGTTCCTTTGAGAACAGAAAAGCAGCTTTACAGGACATTACTGACATTTTTGTCTCAGAGATCTTACTCTTTGGAGCACCAGCGGCTGGTTGTGTCCATTCAGTCGTGAAGGGAAAGGGTTTCCATGACAAGCACCAGGGAAGAAGGGTTAGAACCTAGCTCCGGACCCATGATGCTTGAAGGATGGGATTCTTTCCCTTCTGCCAACCTCTGAGCCCCATACCACACAGCTCCCAAGACCTTTCACTCTCCACCTTCTCTTAGAAGTCCTCTTGCTCCTTCATTTTTCTTTGAGCTTCCCTTCCTTGAACATCTACTGCACTTTGCACTTTCCGTTGAAAACATTGATTCTGTAATTATTATGTTTCTATTGGCTCTCTTTCTCCTGGTTTCCAAGGCTTTCTATGTCCTTTCACTCACCCGTAGTGCTAATCAAATAGTTGTCATTGATTCAGTGACAAGATTAAGGATTTAGGAACTCTTGGTTTCATGGTAGGGACAATAAAAGCTGATTTGCCCTGAGGGAGAAAAATATCCCGCTCTAGAACTCCAGGATGGTACCCTTCCCCAGAAAAGAGTTCTCTTCACCCAAGAGGAAAGGAAGAACTCTGTAAGAGAAAAATTAGTTATCACATATGTTGAGAATTCTCAGCATCTAAATGTAGTGCAAATGAATGGGCCAAAATTGCTGCAACTAGTGCATTATTTGCCTTAAATAACAAAGCCAGGAGACGGTGAATACAAAATTTCCAGCTGTCTGGCAGTGACTCATACAACTTTATTTTTCAGGCATTTGAAGGTCTGGCAAAACTATATGCCAGGTGAAAACCCTATTACATTAAGAAACAGACTGTACCTTCAGTCTCTTTCTTAAATTCATTCCCAAGACTTAGATTATGGGCCCCAAGGGGAAAATGCTATGTCTAATAAGCCAGATTCCAGTTTTGATTTTACCTCTCTCTGCTCAAAGCTCCGAGTGCCTCCTTTATCTGCTGGATAGTGTCAAAGGTCTATGATGTGTGATGCTTTGGTACTGGATTCTGGTTTGGAAAAAGAAACGCAACCGCAACAGACATTTGTGGACACTGGACTATGATCAGGCACGTGTGAGGTTAGGGATTACTATGCATCTTGTTGAACATGATAACAACAAAGCGGACATGTAGGGACACTGATGGATGTAGAGAAGACAAGTCGTGAGGTCCACAATTTACACTAACATAGTTTACTACAAATCAAACATTTTTGATAGGTAGACAGGAAGGAAGAGAGAAAGATGAAGTAAATCTGGAAAAGTAAGCATTTGTTGGATTTGGCTTATAGGTGTTCTCTGTTCCCTTCAGAAGCATAACTTTATAGAAGCATAACTTTTTTGTTCAAGTAAGTATTAGTACTCATACACAATGCGGAATTGAGGACTAAGGGCTAGAACTAGGAAATTATGATCCTTGTCTCTCACTCCCAAACTGTATCTCTAATCAAATGGCATTCCAAGACTAGGTAGTTTGAAATGTCTGTTTTAAATCTGAGTGGAGAGTATGTGGGTGTTTATTGTACTTTCTTTCAACTGTTGTGCATGCATACACAATTTCATAATAAAAACAGCATTGCAACTTAACAAAAAATTAAACAGAATTCCACTTCTGACAATATGCAAAACAAAATAAAAGTGAAAGCCAGAACTCCAACAGATATTTTCACACCCATTTTCATAGCAGCATTATTCACAATAATCAAAAAGTGGAAGTAACCCAAGTTTCCATTAACAGATGAATGGATAAATGAAGTGTGGTAGAGACATAATAGAAAGCTATTCTGGCTAAAAAGAAGGAAATTTCTGACACATGCATGATCCCAAGCATATTATGCTAAGTGAAATAATCCAGTCACAAAAGGACACTGTATGATTCTATTTACATGAAGCACCTGGAGTAGGCAAATTCCTCGAGACAGAATGGTGGTTACCAGGGGTTGGGGAGGGAAAAATGGAAAGTTAGATGATGGTGATGGTGATAGTTGCTCAAGCATGTGAATGTGTTTAATGCCACTGAACCGTATATGCAAAAAATGGTTAAACGGTACCTTTTATGTTGTAAGCTACCACAAAAAAAAAAATCATAATAAAGAGTTGAAAGAAAGAAACTAAGCATGAAATCAGCTCCAGCCTGGCCTTCAAGGTTATTTCGGCCTTCTTGAGTGCTTCCAGTCCAACTCCTCTGCCCCTTAACTCTTGCTATACCTGCCACCAGAACTCTCTCTCGTCCTTTTCCATTTGTCAACTTCTGGGATCAAGCTCAGGGGCTGTCTTCTTTGAAAAACCTTCCCCAATTCTTCTAACCAGGATGAATAGTTCCTTCTCTAATTTCTGTTGTATATTGTTTACATTCTTCATAGATGTTTGTTTGCTTTTCTTTTTTTCTTTTATTTTTTTTTGGAGAGATTTTTGCTATAGGGTGTGTGGGCTTGCCAGAGAGACAGAAAGTGAGAAATCACCCCCCAGAGGGGATGGCTACGCTGCAATCCCTTCTCCATTGTCCTCTTGGGATCTTGGGCATGCACGCACGCACACGTGCCTGGCGTGAGTTTAAGCTACCAGGTCCAGGACTCGAACTGTGGTCGACTACATGGTAGTCCAGCGACATAGCCATTACGCTAACTCCTGGTCCCAATGTTTGTTTGTTTTTATAAGCCAAAATCTATGTTCAAACGCTGGCCAAAGCTGAGTACATTGTATATGTAGTTCATTTGAGATTCCCTTCAGGGGCAGAGGGGCATAAATTGTCTTTCAAGGAAATATGCACATTAGAAAGGTTATAGGTAACATGGGATTGAGAGGTAAAGGGCATAACCAGAAAATTATGATCCCTACTCTCAATCCCAAGTTATATATAAAATGTCTAACCAAATGTCAGCTCAGAATAGGCCAGGTAATTTGAGAATTTCTAGGTTTGAAACACAAAGTAAGTCACAGAATGTAAAGTGCATCTTTAAAACACTTCTGGGATATCAGTGAGCCCTAGTAAGGCCAAGGATGAGGCAGGCCCCTTAGGAGAAGGAGAGGGCTTCATCAACAGGTTAACACTCACTTGATTCTGCGTGGGAATCTACCCCTCTAAGACTGCAGAAATGCATTTTGTGTAATAGGAAATGTTGATAGTATATGGAAACACAAACAAACCAAAAATGTGTCTCTCAAAAACAGAAACCACTGAGGCTGGTTCATGGTAACGAAGTGTGGGCCTAGAGCTCAGAGCCCGCAGTACATGTGATGAAGAATAACACAGACCCAGCTCCCAACTTCAGAGAGAGGCATTTTACCCTAAAATCCAGGAGAGCAGAAAGGAAGGTTGCAGAGAGAAAAGTGATGGTTTACCTTTTAACTCTGTTTTGGCTTGCCTTCTCCCATTCTCTCCTTTAAGCCTAAATGATTTCCTCTTCTTTCTGTCCCACCCACTTTTTTTCCTTTTTTTTTTTTTTTTAATGGAATTTTACCCTGAAAGGAAATGGATTTTAGTGCTTGAAGTGTTTCTAGGTGAGAAGCTAAAATGTCCCTCAGTAGTAATTGCTTGGGTTTCGAACAAGATGTTTTCCTGCTTGCGCTTCATCCCCAAAGGCTATCTTCTGTCAGATACTGCTTAGTTCTCAAAGCAGCTGTATTTCTAAGAGGAAAAGGAACATTTTTCCTTATTTGTTAGACATCCCAGGGAGATCTTCAGGATCTACCAGTTACCCTTCTGAAAGACTGAGGTCTCTGGAAACAACTGCCCTTGCCTCCACCACCCCCACCTGTAAAACGGTAGACCCCACACCATTCTCTCCGTCTAGATTCAATCTGACATCTCCCAATGATTACTGTTTTTGACATGGATCAAGGACAATTCTAAAAGTAAAGAGGATTGTCATTCATTGATGACTTTGACGGCATGGTGCTGCCTAGTGACAGCTGGTATAATTGGTGTGCTAGTGTGTTATTATTGGCTAATCAGAGATCTTAAGATCATGGGAACATCAGGGCCTCCCACACCCATCAATCTTCCCAAGCTCTAAGTGGTAAACATCTATCAGCTATTACTACTGTGTCTTTTACTATACTATATTAAGTTGTACACAGATGTACCCTCTTTTTTCCATTAGGCTGAATAAATGGAAGTCCAGGCCTGGATATGACCCAGTTTCAAAACCAATTTACTAGAGAGACCACTCCGAAGTCCAGAGGGGCTATTAGGAGAACAGATATGACTTACAGCTTATGGCAAACTGGTAACAGAAAACAGATGCCTTTTCCCTTTTAAGTTGCACATCATCCATGTAATGGACAGAGGAGAGACCAGAATAGCTATAGATTTGTTTACTATCAATTCTCTACTATACTTGCTGGCTCTAATGTGAGAGGTGGTATCAGGAGAAAGTGGTAAACTTGCTGGTATGTTCCTGCTAGCTGGAGCTTAGGGAAAGGAGTTTGTTTCTGCCAGTCTAAATACATCTAGGAAGGCTGAGTTTCTACACCTTGTTGACCAAGAGCTAGTCACACTACACTGGACTCAGTTGGACTTTGGAACCCCAGAAGATCTATGGGAACCCTACAGTTAACAGGCGTCAGCTTTTGGAGTGTTCCAGGGAACTTGTGCAGAAGCAGCATTATTTAAAACATCTGCAAGTCTTCATAAAAATTCCAGGAAGCCTAAAGTATTTCTTGTTTGCTTGTGTAGGTCACTGAGAATGAGCATAAGTCTTTCTGACCCCTAAATCAATCCCAAACTGTATTCCAGCATTGTGAAACTTCACAACAGATAATGGAGTTGGGCATGTGAGGATGAATGCTCACCTCCCGTGCTGCAATGGCTAGTGGAGAATGTTAATGCTGACCTGAAGTAGTTATTACTCTAGTCCCCTTTTTTTGTTTTGTTTTGTTTTTAGTTTACTTATTTATTTATTCCATGTGAGAGGAAGACAGGGTGAGGGGTATCCCCAACAGGGTCGTCACACCATGATCTTCCTTCCAGCCTCAGCCAGCCAGGTTTATAGGCATATGCATATGTGCACAGGGAGACCTTAGGACACAAACCTAGACCTTCCCATATGACCACAATATGGTGAGTGTCACATTACTATTGTGCCACTGTGACTGTTGTATTTGGGTACCTAATGTAGAGAGCAACCCAATTCTGAGCAAACATGGTGACCTTTAAACATATGCAGAAACACAGTTCCATGGGCAGTCATTTGTAAAGTGATGAACACCATTAACATATGAATATGCTAGCTGCTGCCTCTATGTCTCTGAAACTGAAAAGCAGTATCGGATTAAAAGAAGCCACATCTGTTGATCAAAATTGGCCCCAGAAGATTAGAAAAAGTACATAGTGCCAGTTGTCTTCATATCTTCAGCTAATTAATGTCTGAAAACAACTGACTTTACATTCTACTTCTTCTTCCCCCATTTTGCATTCCACTTCCTCTTCACCCATTTTCTCCCCTTTAAAGAATAAACCTGGAAATGGTTTGGGGCCACAGCTATCTCCGTCAGAAAAGTTGAGGCCACACGATTCCTGCTTTTCTTTACTTATATGTCTTTGTGTGTTTACTTTACATTTATTCCTTAATTCACAGCTATCCCTCACTCAAAAACACGTTCAGCCATGCAAGTCATGACACCTAATGTCTGTCTCTTCAACCATGTCTATGATTAGGTTTTGGTTATCACAACAATCCTTCCAGGAGGGACTACATGGGCAAAGAGCAAAACAACCTCAAGAAGAAGAAATTGTTAATCTGTTTTCTCATCATTTGGAAGAATTCAGCATGAATCAAAGTGATAAGAATATTTCTCACCTAGGGAAAAGTAGATTGATCTTTGGTGAGCTCACAGCTATGCTTACAACAAACAAGGCGTTTTTATTAGTGACAGTCTTTATAAAGTAGAAAAACATGTGTATCATTCATTTCGGGCAAATGTCCCTACTCGAAGCCTGGCTACTGAGAAGCTTCCTGGGGAAGTTCTGGGCAAGTTCTGATTGGAGTGCTTGCAATGGATCCCAAACTGCAATAGCCTGAGGGAGTCTGAGACACATCTGAGCTACTTCCTACTTCCTGCTACCCTCCAGTAATCTGAAGGTCACCTCATAGAATACCCAAGCTGAAATAAGAGTGCTGAATAATGGAAACTGCTTCACCAGAAGAAATACCCCATCTGGCTATCAAATGTACCCAAATGCCTCACAAGACATAACCTTACCCTACAAAGTACACACCTTAAGGAGTCAGCTGATGAAAGGTAAAGGGCGTGTGGTTTGGCAGCTAGAATAAGTAACTATACTTAGTGTGTAACTCAGCCATGGAGAACCTATATTGTATTTAGTCCTGGAGTCCATCTTAATAGACTAAGCCTTAGGAAAATCAGTGTTTGACTTCTATCTTTCACTTCGCCATTTATCTTGCAGAACCTAGCCTTTTGCCTCCCTCATAATAGATGGAGCCTAGTACTTAACTAATGAAGCTAACAATAACCTTGCTGTGTCTTTACAGAAGTCTAAATGTGGAGACAGGGAGAGAATATGCCTCCAGACACCCTCCCGTTTGACTGGCTGAGAAAGTTTTATAAGCTTAAGCACTGTAAAGCCACATCTAGCTTTTAAACCAGGATCTAAGAATTGTCTTGACTGACTCTATTTGCTTTTGCTGCCTTGTTAATTATGGCTTATCTTTAAGCCCCTTGCAGAGAATGGAAACTAGTTATTCTGCCCTACCCTGCATGCTCAGAAAAGAAATAACCCCTCAAGAAGTGATTGTTGCTGGTCACCTTTTGATCCTCCCAAAGAAAATGACCAGGCCTCTGCCCATGAATACCTTGCCTTTTGTTTTTAGATGTACTTCTTCCCCTATATAAGTTTTATATCTCAGTCTAATATGGCAGAGATGGCTATAGATTCTGGTCTGCTCTCTCACTGGTAGTGGCCTCACCAAATAAATCCCTTTTCTTATTCACCAAGTTTTGTCTCTTTGTCAAGGTAACAAGTGGCACGAGCCTGATTTCAGGCAACCTGAACAAGCATCCCTGCTCATTCCAGCATCAAGTGGGATAAGGCCAGTTCCAATAGCAGGTGGGAGGAGAGAGAATGGACTTCCTGTAGAAAGGCAGAGTGGCTGGCAGGATGACCACGAAAGGGAGAGTCTACATGAGTTTTGGGTTACATGACAGAAAAACAGAGCATAAGTGGGTGGATAAGAGGCCCAGAAACAGAACAGTGGTGGGTGAGGCATGTGTTGATGGAAGACCAGTGTCAAGCCACAGGGAAACACAGCAGGAGGTGGGCGGTGGGCAGAGGGAGGCCACCCACTGTGTGAAAGAAATGGGAGCATGCAGTTCTGTGAAGGCTGCATGCTTTCTCTTTATTAAAAGGAGTCTGCTAAATATATCTTCTTGGCATGAAACCCTCTTCAAAGTCCTCGTTGGCTGTGGGATGAGAAAAGATGGGCATGAGGGGGGATTTGTTGGCCCTGAGATCCATTTTAAGTGGAGATAAAATATGATTCTGTAATTTACCTCTGACCTATTTAGATTAACTAGAAATAAAATTTGGATCTCTAGGAAACCTAAAACAGGAAAAGAATTTCTCTCCCTGTCTGTACTAAGTTATGAGGACCAGTTACCCCCCCAAAAAATTATCATCCCAATTAAAAGATGGGCCAATAAGCTGAACAGACAACTCTCTAAGGAAGACATATGAACAGTCAAAAAGCATATGAAAAAAATGTCCAACATCTCTTAACATCTGGGAGATGCAAATCAAAACCACAATGAGATAACACCTAACCTCAGTCAGAATGGCTAAGACTAAAAAAATAAAGAATATGCTGGTGAGGCTGTGAAGAAAAGGGAACTCTCCTACACTGTTGGTGGGAATGTAAATTAGTACAGCCACTATGGAGAACAATATGAAGATTCCTCAAAGATCTACAAATAGAAGTATCGTATGATCCAGCAATTGCACTCCTGGGTATCTACCCAAAGGATAGGAATGTACTCAGTCAGAAAAACACTTGCACATCCATGTTTATTGAGGCATTATTCACAATTGCAAAAAAATGGAACCAACTCCAAATGTCCATGAGCAGATGAATGAATTTAAAAAGTGTGGCACATATACACTATAGAATACTACTTGGCCATTAAAAAAAAAAATGAGAACCTGGTATTTGATAGAAAGTGGATGAATATGGAAGATTTACTGCTAAGTAAAAGAAGTCAGACTATGAAAGAGAGCCATTTTTATGTCCCCACTCAATATATACTAAATGTCTCCATTCTATAGCAGAAACTGAGAGATTGGGAAGTTTAAAGGCATGGAGAGCAACTGTGAATACTAGAGACAGTGTGGGAGGAGGGTAGAAAATGGGGAAAGATTATAGGGAGGGGATTAAAAGGAATAGGAAAGAAGCAAAACATTTAAGGGACACAAAAATGGAAAATTATATGTTGATAATAATATGTATGGTAATATCTTTACTGACCCAACATACAGTGTATTCAGAATGGAAAATTTCACTTGGCATGCTAAAACAATATACAGTGATTGAATTTTAAAAAAATAAGAGAGAAAGAGCCTAGGAAATTCCAAACTTTTTTATCTGCAACGATCATCTTAGTTTCCTTATCTATAGAATAAAAACAGTAGCATGCACCTGTCTTACAGTGTAACTGTAAAAATAAAATGAGATAGTACAAGTAAAGTATTTAGCCTAATAGCAGAGCCTATGTAGTAAATGCTCAATAAAGCAATATAAATACCATTATGTAAGGTTCCTTCTAACTCCAGTATTCCAAGATTCCATGAATTTGATTTGAATTAGTTATATCTCCCTCCAATGCAGGAAGCCTACAGATGCCCTGAAACTGCACTCCAAGTTTAGGTCATAGGAGGCGTGCCTACTCAGTTCATGATGATTTGTCCATTGTCAGGAATGGCCTCATGCTACCCAAAGTGAACACTAAAGAGCACACCATCCTCTTGGAAAAGCTGACAGGCTCTCACTCAAACTAAGGAAATTAACTTCTTTCTTCTAGGGCTTTTTTTTTTTTTTTTTTTTTCTTGGGGTTTTTTTTTTTTTTTTTTTTTGAGAGGTTTTTGCTATAGGGCTATAGGGCATGTGAGCTCACCAGACAGACAGAGAGAGACATAGAGACAGAAAGCAAGAAATCACCCCCCAGGGGGGATGGCCACACCGCAATCCCTTCTCCTCCATTCTCCTCTTGGGATCTTGGGCATGTACACACCCGCGCCTGGCATGAGTTTGAGCCGCCGGGTCCGGGACTCAAACCGCAGTCAACTACATGGGAATCCAGCGACACAGCTATTACGCTAACTGCTGGTCCCTCTTCTAGGATTTTGAGATGTGGGGTAGATATAAACTCTGGGATTACTTAAGCTAAGTTACTAAAGGTGTCAGAGAGAAGACCCTCAAACTTCAGCTGCTAAGCCCTTGGGACTAGCCTGGTTCCCACCTTGCCTCATCCATTGCTTCTCTTATTTTATTCCACAAACTACCCCAGCATCATCCCTTTTTGTTTAAGTTAGACAGAGTTGATTTCCACCACTTGCAAACAGAGGACAGGTTAATGATAACACCTGTGTGTACATAATCATGTTATTTGGGGGAAAAGATCCACAGCTTTCATAATAGTTTCAAAACATTCATGACTTCCCCCAGAGTGGTTAAACCCCCAAGAATCCAAGATAATAGAGAGGTAGCTCCATAGAGAGGGAAAGTAGCACTTTATTTGAGGCAGCAGACAGCCAAGTTCCTACAAACCGACTTTAATTCTTCTGATTCCCCCCATATTTTGGGGTACAGGGAATGGTGCTGACATTTCTGCAAAGTCCCCAAATGACCCTTTGTACTAGAATGCTACCAATAAGAAGATAAGATTTTTAATCAAGTCTTCACCCAGGAGAAAAAGGAGCTGAAGTAGAAAACAGGGAGGGCTAATTAAATGTATGACAATTCAGAGCCCAGAAGATGGAAGCCAAGTTTTAAAACCACCTCAGCCCCTCAAAATCCCTATGTTTTTAGAGACCAAAGTTAGAGGCCCTGGTGACCCAAGGTTTCCAGTCCTTCTAATGCTGATGACTGTATGCTGAGAAATGCTGAGATGTGGAAGAATGGTATAGGAAGTCCCGAGTCTCACAGAAGGTCTCATCATCACATGCAGTATATTGAGTTTAAAAACGAAGTCCTAGAGAAAGAGTGATTTCTTTGTAATATAGTGAAGCCTGGGTGAAGCCAGACTAGAATTGGAATCTTTTTATATTTTTTTTAAATGAAAAGATAAGACCAGGTAGTTGCGGAGCAGTAACATAACTGAACCCATATGGGAAAGGTCCTGGGTTCATGTCCCAGGACCTCCCTGTGCATCCTGGGCATAAGCACATGCCTGTGGTTCAGGCCAACTGAGGCTGGAAATGGAAACGGAGTGAGCACCCTGTTGGGATCGCTCTCTCTCTCTCTTTCTCTCTCAAAAAAATAAATAAATAAACTTTAAAAAAATGATAAGGTGGTATAGAGAAATGGGGCTGTTGTTTATCTTGTCAAGGAGTTCCTCTTCTTACAGAGATAGAAATGAAGCTGAAGATCTGATAACTACTGTTCCTAGAGCCACCTAGACTAGGTAATATAGACCAATGATAATACCAGAGAAGTTATAATGGCTGAGAATTAGCAGGACAGATATGGGACTAGATAAAAAGGTACCATCAACGCCTTCGCTGAAAGGATTGGGTGAACATTGCTTGTTAGCAGTTAAGAGAGCACTGACAGTCCACTTTTAGAACCCAGAAGTTATCTTCCCATACTTGTTCTAGGCATGAGTTCCTTGTAAATAGAGTTCAAGGTTATAGATAATGTTCTAATCCTTTTTTTAAAAAAAGTATATTTTTATATAAAACTTCTAAATGACTCTACTATGTGAAGTATTTCTGCACACCCTACTCATGCTTATAGGAAGAATGTCTGTGAGAATGTCCGTAGTGGGAATCACCTTATGGCAGGGCCATAATTATGAGTATAGAGCCCAAAGAATCTGGTTCAACTCCAAGGATCAATCTTGCAATATGCTATTTTATTTCAATGGTGGACACATTGCATGTTCTGCCATAATTAAGAACCCTGAGACATCAGGAATAGAGTCCTGAAATTTATCTTGAAAAAATATGGAAAGTAGGAGAAAGACTCTTTTTGGTGGGAAAAAAAGTAGAGACCTTTCTAAAAGCCTATATACATTTAAGTTAGGACAGTTACTTGGAACAAAGAATAATTTGGGATATAATTTTAAATTCAGATTCATTTAAAAAAAAAACTTAGAAAAAAGGTTTGGTTCATCTGGGAACAAAGTAATGTGGAAATAGCAATGTAAGAGTACCAGCAAGCTCCATAAGAGATATTAAGCAGTCTAATTATGTAGGATGGATTTCCACACTATATCGATTATCAAAATACTGGATGATTAGTGAGATATCAAACAGAACTTGACCTATAGAAGTGCGTCACTGAGAATATACTTCAAAACATATAGGAGTGTAAGTACCTCTGCTAGTGAAAAATCTCCACGTTAGAAATAAAAGAAATTCTAAGAGCCATGGTTCAATGCCAGAGTGAACTCAAGCAAGGGAGGGCAACCATGGCAACAGAGGTAGAAAAGGTTGGGCTTCAGCCTCCTTCCAAACATTGGCACAGCTTGGGCATAGCCAGGGTTTGCTTTCCAAGCTCCCAAATTTCTAAGGGGGTGAGGTAAGAGAAAGGAGCAATGGCAGCAAAGATACCAGAAAGGAGGGTAAGGGGCTTCTGCGGATACACATGGCTAGATGTTGCTGTAAGAGACTCCAGGGTCATAGAGGAACTCATTTCTTTTTTTTTTTTTTTTTGAGAGGTTTTTTCACTATAGGGTGCGTGCGCTCGCCAGACAGACAGAGAGAGACATAGAGACAGAAAGCGAGAAATCACCCTCCAGGGGGGATGATCACGCCGCAATCCCTTCTCCTCCGCTCTCCTCTCGGGATTTTGGGCACGCACACACACACGCCCAGCGTGAGTTTTAAGCCACCGGGTCCAGGACGCGAACTGCGATCGACTACGTGGGAGTCCAGCAACATAGCCATTACGCTAACTGCTGGTTCCCAGGAACTCATTTCTTAGCTAAGGTGCAACTTTGAATTGCAAACATCGTGAAATCTGCTTGTGGGATTGAATAATTTAGCTAGTGAAAAGGCTATTCTATCATCTGATATACTCAATGCAATGCAGTGGTGGTGTTTGCTCTTTGTTGTCACATATATTTTAACACTGATACAGTGATTTTTTAAAACATTGTCTTTCTTATGAAAAAATGGCCCATTAAAGAAAGCCAACTGTTAATGTTGGTAATAGATGAGAAAAAGGTTTTTGTTTTTTTTTTAAAACAAGTGTTTGATATAGAATAAAAAGTGGAATATTAAATTTGGCAGCAGATCAAACATGTGAAGTAAATACATTCACTTATGAGGACTAGGAAAATTAGCAAACATAATTCATGAGTGTTCCAGCCAGTGAAAAAGCTGTAGTTTATGGGGGATTTGTGATAACATAGCAATATTCACAAATTGGTGGATTCTCAAAGGCCCTGGGACCTATCTTTAAGAATACTTTTTGAATTTCAACTCTAGGAGGACAGATTCTGCTGTTTCATGGAATCCTTGTGCCTAGAGCATGCTTGGCACGTAGGAGAGTGAGAGACAGCCAGCAGACAAGGAACAGAGTGCCTAATGTTCGTATGAGGAATTTAGGTGTTGACTTGAGTGCAAGTGGAAGCCTTTGGGCATTTTTATGTAGGGGATTGATATGATGTAGTTTCTGTTCTAAAAGGCCATCCTGGTTACTGTATGAAGAATGGATAACAATGGGAGCATTGATAGAAGGAGGTAGACCAGATCTCTCTATGAAGAAGGTTACTAGAATAGACCACATGAGGGTTCATGGTGGCCTGGATTTGGTGTTATCAATGAACTCAAAATAAATGGGAGACTGGAGCCAAGACATTTACTGAGGGAATAGGTGAAGGATTGAACAGAGAGGAATCAAGAATAATATGAGCAACAAGATGGGTGATGCTTCCATGTGTTGAGATGTGCAAGACTGAGAAAGGAACTTGGGGGGGTAGGGAGTCAAGGGAAGGTAACCATGGAAACTGAGGAAGTAAAGGCTGAGCTACAACCTCTTTCCAAGCAGCCTCAGTTCTGCTGGGGCATGTTAAGTATGACATGACTAATAGACACTGTGTGGTGATGTCAGTTAGACGTCAAGAAAATAGCAGACGGTATCTGCTCCTAGAGCTCAGAGAGGTAAATAGAGTTGGATATTTAAATCTAGAAAGAAAAAAATGAATACTGGAGGCAAACTCCTTATATTAAAACGGAACAAGCTCTAGCCAAGACAGAACAGAAAAATGTAGATGCATCAGTAGACTTCAGTTAAAAGAGAAAATGTATAATCCTTGTGGGCAAAAGGGAGACTCTGATTGGTCATTGTCCTAGAAATGAATGTCCCCCCTATACTCGTAACCCTACCCTAATTACACAAAACCTCAAAGTAGTTAGGATTTTTCATTTTAATATAGAGAGTATGGCTACATTTTCTTGATTCAGTTATATGTATTTTAGTCTCATTGTGTCTTTTTTCAGAATTATTTTTTAGAATAATTTTTTAGTATTATTTTAAATTTTATTTATTATTATTATCATTTTAACTTGCTACAGGGCACATGTGCTCACCAGAGTGAAAGAGAATGAGAGAGTGAGGTCTGGGATTTGAACCACATGAGAGTCCAGCACCTTAACCACCATGCCACCTGTCAATCTTGAGGCTCATTATATCTTAATCAGACAAGGTCAGAGGGATATCTGGAAAGAAATTAGGGAAATAGAAATAGACTTTTTTCAAGGGGAATTTTTTTTTTATTCATGATAGAGGTCAGGCATGCTCTCATGAAAGAGTGGTGGAGAGAGAGAAGCACAATCCATAGGGTCATGCCGCGATCCCCCTCCTCCAACCCTCCAGCCCATGCAGGCCCAGCATATTTTAGGTTGACTGGAGAGGAATTCGAACCAGAGATGAGAGATGCAGCATCTCTTGAGTAGCATTTTAGTGCTGCACACAGAGCCAACCCAGGAAACAGACTTTTAAAATAACTTTTAAACAGAAGCATTTGAAGCTCAGGAAAGAAGAAGGAATATGAGAAATGAAAGTTATTTCTTCTAAGAAAGAAAAATTTCACACAACACTTAGCTCTCTGACAAACCAAGTGTGGCACAGGAAAATCAAATGGAAATTACTTCCTTTACTACTACAGGAAAGAGTTCTACATCTTTATTCAGAATGGGAGGCTGGAATCATCTGTTACTTGGCTTAAGGATCTAGAAACGTGAGCAAGGCCATAAGAAGAAAATCAGAAGTTGTTGCTACATTAATTACAAGACTCAGCTGGAGGGTGATGGGGGTGGTTCATCACTAAATGACATGTGAAGGTCATAGTTCCCTCAATGCTACATTTGGGCCAACTTCTGGGTTTGGGAACACTTCCATTTGCCTTAACTCACTTCTTATATTATTATGGGACAGTGAAGCAATTGTACAAAAGAAATAAGCTGTGTGTACATGTGAAATGTGGATTGTGTTGTGTTTAGGGGAAAGAGGAAGGAGGAAGACAATGATAGATCCCATCTTGGTGCTGAGAACCAAGTATGAGCCTCTGAACACTCAGAACACTCTGAATATTTGAATAGATAGATGCATATTTGAATCTGAAATTTCCTTGCAGACTGAGAGGCACAGATTTATTTTCAGAGATGATACCCTGTCCCTAAAATGCAGGAGATTAACTTGCTGAGACTACTTCACTTACCATGTAATGATCAGCTAAAAGGATCTAATATAACTGAGGATAATTACAACTTAGGTGAATAATTACCTTAAGGATCAGGATGATAAATGCATTCAATTAATATTTGCTCACATAAAGGCATACACATGCACACACAACAGTTACAAGAAATGGTGAAATTTCCCTGTTAGAAGGAAAGAGAACATATCATTATATATATATACACATATATATACACACACATACATACATACATATATTTATATTTAACACATAAGCTTATACATGGTACATGATAATCTTAGTAGTACATGACATATGAGGAAATTTCAACAAGTATATGGAAAAATAGAATTAAAACATGAGTTTATTTTGGTTAAAAAAATGTAGAAATCCATGCATAGCTTTTTTCACAATATGTGTTTTCCACGAACTTTTTGAAGATCCCACATGTTTTCTTTAAGTGAGATATTTAGGGAAATGTGTATTCTGGTAAGGAAGGCAACAACATTGATAGCCTGAACTCTGGTAGGAAACCTGCCAAGTCTGGATATTACACAGAAGAGGTATGGGTATCATTGCCCAAGTGCAGAGAAAGTCCTACTAGCAAATACCAGGAAGATAGTCTTCTATTCAATTGTCTTAGAAAGGGCTTCACAAAAAAGAGACTATTATAGATTCATTATTCCAAATGTTTTGCTGTCAATCTAAAACATTTTAACATTCCACATACTTACAGTTTTATGCACTGTCAACAATACAGACGTAACTGACATTCTTGCTGACCCTCACTAACCACAGCTGAATTGCAACCAGCTCTAGGCTATGGCAGGGGTCAGTGCAATGGTGTGGAGGCTTTAAATAAGTACTCCCAAATACACACATGTAGGCCTAAATACCTTATCACTGAATTACACATTTTAAAAATGCAAATAAATTTGTTTCCAAATTTATAATTATGGGTATGAAATGAAGAGCTAAGTAACTTGCTTTTTTTGTTTGTTTTTAAAAGATTTTACCATAGGGCGTATGTGCTCAGAGAGAGACAGTGAGAGGGAAAGTGAGAAATCATCCCCCAGTGGGGGATGGCCATGCCGTAATCCCTTCTCTTTCATTCTCCTCCTGGGATTTTGAGCCCACACACATGTGCTTGGCGTGATTTTCAAGCAACCAGATCTGGGACTCAAACCACAATCGGCCAAGTGTGGGAGTCCAGTGCCATAGCCACCATGCTACCTCTGTTGGTCCCATACTAAGTAAATTTTTAGTCTATATCTGGGGTAGTAAGAAAAGATGGGTAGAAGAAAAGTCATTCAATGTGAAATTGCATAAATTTACATTAATTTCTAAATTCCGTAAAGAATAATAATTTTCTGGTAGAATTGCAGTATTCTGGAACAATCTCTCAATTTGATAAAAATCTTCCAAGAACTTTTTCAGTTAACTTGAACTGGAAGGTTTTATTTCTCATATAATGATGCTCCTAATGGAGAAGAGAGGGAGACAAGGAAAGTGGTTGAGAGAAGGCAGGAAACAGCTAAAAGGGGCCATATGAGTCGTGAAGCACCATGTCCATGGAGAGGACCTCATCTGACTATCACAAAGGATGACCCTCTGTTGGAAAAAAAAGTCGTGGGAGTCAGTAAGACCTAGAATTTTTAAAATAACAATAAGTCAAATAGTTTGAAAATACTGGTTGATTGAGTTTTTCCATCTTGAAACTTCTGACCATTTCG
>NW_006159610.1:8861459-8866643 GCF_000334495.1 Tupaia belangeri chinensis | reverse complement strand
AGGAATGCCCTGCAAGCTGGTGGGCTAACAGCACCTGTGGGCCCCAGAGCAGGCTGAGGAGAGATCTACAGAGAGGTGAAGATGCACCTGCATGGCTCCCTGAACTTGCTGTGGCTCCTTTTGGTCTGCTCTTCCCCCCAGAAGAGGATGTTTCTGTGTCTCTGCCTTTGGTGACCTTACTGAGCACTGTGTAACAGACTGCAGTTACACTGTGGACTTGGATATCTAGGTCATCCCAGGAGGCAATTCTGAAATGGCACCATATCCCATGTTCCAAAGTGTGAAGGGGTATCCACAGGGGAGACAATGTTACTGTTTTTTTGTTTGTTTTTTTTCTTTACTCATGATAGAGTATTTGCATGAACACATGAGAGACAGACATAGTGCTTAAGGGAGCGGGATCCCACCTGGCTGATCACAATTTGATTCATGGCCATGAAAATATGCATCTGTGAAAAACACACTGAGTGTATGTGTGTGAATGCCCAAAATCCCAAAAGGAGAGTGAGACTGTAGTATGTCCATTCCCCATGGGGGGTTGCTTTACTCTCCACTCCTACATACCCCCACCTCCGCCCCCATGAGCACACTATCACACACACACACAAAGTAGGCAAAAATGAACTGTTCTTGGGGCCAGCAGGTGACATGGTGGTTGAGGCGCTGAACAGTCCCACATGGCTGTTTGAGTCCCAGAACTAGTGGCTCGCTTTCTCACTTTCCCTTCCTTTCTCTCTGCATCTCTCTCTGGTAAAATTAAAAAACTAAATGAATGAATAAATAAAATTAAATAAATAATTCTCTTTTTTTAATAAAACGAACTCTTAGCTCAGCTAAAATTAGTGTTCTTTTTTTCTTTTTTTTTTTTTAACTTGTTTGGTTTAGGGTGGTTCAGAAAACTACATGGGCTGGACTTAGTCACTCACTTCCAAAGAATAAATTATGAAAAGGGAAAAACCATTATCAAAAAAAAAGTCACTAGAAAAATAGTGGAGAGACTTGGCAGACACATCCTAACCACGTGAGCAAGGTTAACTTTGCAAATAACACATCATGTTGATATCACGTGCCTCCCGATATAAAGCAGAAGGGCACATCACCTCTGTGGTGTTCACCTCTGTTCTGTTCTTCCCTCAAAACCGTAACCCCAGTCTAACTATGAGAAAAACACCAGACAAATAAAAAATGTGGAGCATTCTCCAAAATACCTGAGCAGTGTTTTTCAAAACTGTCAAACTCACGACAACTAAGGAAAGACTGAGGAACTGGCACAGACCAGGGGGGCCTAAGGAGAAGTGATGGCTAAATGCAACGTGGCAACCTGGGTCAGAAAAGGAGCTTTAGTGGAAAAGGTGGTGAAACTTAGCCTGTTGGGAATTTCGTTAATAATAATGTACCAAGTTAATTTAGATATATTATTGTTGTGTGATATTTTAACAGAAGAAGAAAAAGGGGTGAAGACTATATAGTAATTCTCTGCACACTTTGACACTTTTCTATAAATCTAAAATTGCCCCAAATAAAATGTTTATTTTAAAAGTACTCAACTTCTAAAAGAAGCAACAGGTCTTTTTTCTTTTAAATATTTTCATTTAATTTTCTTTTATACATTCAATCACATTATTTAGCTTACAGAGTGAATATTCCAACATGTGAACATTTCTCCCTAGTCCAGTTGATAAACTATAAAATTATCCTCAACAGACAATACCACATTTCTTTGTCCCATTAATGTTTTACCTCTCTACCAAGAGATCTTAACACAAAATGAAATCTTAATTCATTTTGGGATATGTTTTCTTTTTCCTTTTTGTTTTTTGAGATGTTTTTGCTATAGAGTGCGTGTGTGCGCTCGCCAGACAGACGGAGAGAGACAGAAAGCGAGAAATCACCCCCCAGGGGGCATGGCCATGCCACAATCCCTTCTCCTCCATTCTCCTCTCGGGATCTTGGGCATGCACGCACACGTGCCTGGTGTGAGTTGTAAGTCATCGGGTCCAGGACGCGAACCGCGATCGACTATGTGGGAGTCCAGAGACATAGCCATTACGCTAACTGCTGGTCCCGGGATATGTTTTCTTTGGCGTGATCTCTTGAAATAATAGATACAACCTCCATGTTTGTTTTATTTTTTAAAGGCTTCTGTCATAGAGAGCATGTGCTCTCCAGAGAAAGAGACAGTGAGAGGGAAAGTGAGAAGTCAGCCCCTGGAGGGATGGTCACACCACAAACTTTCTCCACCATTCTTCTCTTGGGATTTTGGGCACACACACATGCACACACACACACACACACCCAGCATGATTTTCAAGCTTCCAAGTCTGAGACTCGAACTGCAGTCAGCCATGTGGGAGTCCAATGCCTTAACCACTGCCCCACCTACTGGCCCTACTCTCCATGTATTATTTTTAAAATTTCAAATATGGACAAATAAAATTTAAATCAAAACAAAACATAACATAGCATACCTCCCACCAGGAAAGCAACTGCTACACTCCAGGAGCATGTTCTTTCTGCTTTCTTTCTAATGTAGGTGTGCATATATATTTAGCAGTATGAGATCTTAGAGTGCATACAGTACACACAGTTTTGTAGCCTTTGGGGAAAAAATGGCTTATTTTTCTTTCCCATTCCAATAAACTTTCACATCATCTAAAACCTTCATCATGTTTACCCCCCACCAAATGTCCTTACAGCTAGCTTGCCTAAATCAGTATTTAATCTAGGATGGCTGTATCTGATTGGTAGGCCCTTTAAATACTTTTGAATCTCAAAAGTACTCCCTATTGACCTTGATTTGTGAAGACACCAGCCAAATGATTCTGCAGAATCTCAGCTTCTGGATTTGTGTGATTACTTCCTCATGGTGACAGTTAACCCATTCTTCTACTCCTTGTAGTCTCCAGAGACTGAAATATCTATCTAAAGGTTCGATGAATCAATGTTAAACATTTTTGTCTAGAATATTCCATAGCGATGCTGTGTAGTTGCATTCAGTTATATCAAAGACATATACGTCAGGCTATTACACTGTTAGTGACGCTACGATTGGTGACCAGGGGAGGGTGATGATAATCTCTTTCCTATATGGTACAGGTATGATCTCCTCTTGAGATCAGAAAGGAATCTGTGTGATAAGTATCAGTTTGGTAGTATAACAAATGTTCGTTTCCCTAATGGATCATAGCCAGTGATTTTTCATGCCAATTAATATACTTGCCTGAATCAATAATCTCATTGGGATTGGTGAAATTATTTTAATTCTTTCTATTATTATCATCTGGCTAAAGTAGAACATTCTCTAATCAACTGGGACTATTTGGCTACCCTTAAATACAGGCGCCTACAAAAAATACCAAAGAAATGCTGGCTGAAGCATTTCAAAGAATTTACTAAGCATTAAGGGAAAACAAAGGGAGGTAAATGCTGAGAGTCTTACAAATATAAAATAGAAACTTGCTTTGGCTTACAAAGATTAAGATAGGTGCCCTGAGGACTCGCACATTAGGGTCACCTGGCCTTAGTCTCCAGGTCGCTAGTTCCGGAGCTATTCCCTTATGGCTGGTCCCAGCTGAAGTCCTCTGGGCTTAAGGCCAAGAAGGCTACCTCCTGTTATGCACCCAGGGCCTTCCCTCTCTGGTTCTATTTTATGCCTGAGTTTGGCTTCTTCCCCAAGAATGATCTCTCATTCTTTAAGTGAGCCCTCCTATCTCCTAATTAATATAGCAGTGTATTTAATTGTTATAGACAAATAGCACAACCACTTCTAAATGCACTACAATAACCATAGCATCCAATAACCAAGAATTATAGGGAGTAGCAGGGGGCTCGTTTCCTCATAACTTCCTTAACAGAAAACGGTGGAAAAACCCCTAGAGTCAAATGATTTCCCTTGGACTAAAACTGTTACCTCCTGAAATAAGAAATAGGATGTCATACAGTTCGCTTCTAACAAAGACGTTAGCCCTGTCTACTAAAATCAGCATCATAAAAGGTTTCTACTATATTTTTAACTCCTTGTCTTTTTCATTTAAAAATAAGAGTCTAACTTTGACAACCGCTATGCAGGTACAATCAAGATGGGTGAAATGCAAGGATTTACTTTTTGCAATGAACATGGCATATCACCATGACCCTGAAATGAAGGGGCCAGTATTTTCAGTATGCAAGCAGTTTCAAATATGGGCCATACCCAAACCTTTCCATTGTGCCAGAATATATCAAGGTTATACGATCATAGGCATCATTTACTCCTGTTAATTATTAAAACCACAAGGAGATGGAACACCATTTAAATAGTTTAAAGGAGCAAATGAAAGCAAACAGTCATACTCATCACCGAATACATAAAGTAAGAGGGTGATTTGTCCATCAAGTCTGCAAAATTCTGAAGGGAGAGCATCTGTCAGTATTCAAGGATACATTAAATTATGAACAAGAAAGAGCATAGAAATAGGCATACAAACTCAAATCCCAGCCATGGGACATGGGGACATATATCTTAAGACAAATACAAGGTGAATACTGAATAGGAGGCAGAAGGTGTGGGGTACCCTGGGATTTTGTAAGTGCAGTTGGTACATAGCCTCATTACATTTGGCATATGTAGAAACTTAGGAGTGGATGGTCTCCAGTCATGCTAGAGTCTACCAGATTAAAATTCCAAAAGTTCAGTTCAAATATCAGAGACAAACCTAAAGTCACACAGGGAAAATTGCCTGCAAAAGTAAACACCAGAGCAAAATCAAGGAATGAGTTGCTGGATTGGGAAAGGAGGTCCCATGAATGTTTGCGTAATCGTCACATGGGGTGGCAGGTGCAGGAAGGCTTGGAAAGAAGCATTTACACAAATGGGAGAGACTCTTACACTAAGCCTATAAGGGTTTCTGCTCTGTACTACTGAGCTTGTTTCCACTATCAGCCCTCTCTCTCCTTCAAACGATTGCTTTTCTCACCCGCCTATTTACTCCTCTCTCTGCTATAATATACACAATAAAGAGGTGAAAGGGGCCAGACAGTGGCACTGAGGAAAAATGCAACACTCTGTAAGGTTGACCTACATGGGAAGGTTCCCAGTTTGTGCCCAGAGACCTCTCTGCAAATACCAGGCATATGTGTGCCCATAATCTGGGGCTGGCTAAGGCAGGGGATGGATCATGGTGTCAGGACCCTGTTAGAGGTGCT
>NW_006159610.1:8844127-8861268 GCF_000334495.1 Tupaia belangeri chinensis | reverse complement strand
TCCCTGTCTGCCTCTATTGTTGGGATTGCGACATGGCCATCCCCTCATCCCTTCCTGGGGGGTGATTTCTTGCTTTTGTCTCTGTCTCTCCAGGGAGCACATGCGCCCTATAGCAAAAATCTCTTAAACAAACAAACAAACAAACAAACAAACCAAAAAGAACCACTTTAACAGTGTGGGTCTATGAAAGAGGTGCTTCTCCTGCGTGTTCAGACTCTGGGCTTCACATCAAAACACTGGGAAGGGATGAAGCTCAGCTGGGTGATCAGCTCAGGGCTTCCCAAATCATCAGCTACAGGGTAGATCTGAGCTTTCTCTTCATAGCCCCTCTTTAAAGAATAAAGTGGAATAACGAGAAAGGCTTAAAAATAATGGCCAGGAAGAAGGAAAGTTATTACTACTTTTTAAGTCATGGCCATTTCCTTCCTGGTCTGTGAAAGTGCATCTCACAGAGATGGGCTTAAATGCCTGACTAAATGTTTGACCACATCTAGCAATTTAGTGGCACAAGTAGAGACCCTTTTCACAAATTTCAGGTTCATGAAATTCTAGCTGTTGAACAAAGGTTTAAATAGTTTCCATCATCTATTTAGTCAGGTGGAAAGATGGAAAACAGCCCTGTTGTGGATATTGTGGTGTGCTGCTCCGCTTACGCTTCTGTAACTAGCCCTCATTCCTCCAGCTGCAGGAATTGTTAGCTGCTATCACTTTGCAGTGGAGACCCTCATAAAGAGCTGGCTTTGGCAAAAGTGAGCTTTCTCACCCAAGGGAATACCTTTGGGGGCAGTCTGGCTCCAATGTCTGCCCATTTAGGAGGGCAGGCCTGGCTCCTTTGTCTCAGTTGGGACATCTCTGAAGACCACCCAAGCTATAGGGAACCTCGACGTTGGCAAAGACCCCAGTTGGAACTTCATGGCAGTTCAACCTCCCTCTCTGACAAGTCCCATTTCTCTCATTCCTTGCAGTCTTTCTTCCTGAGATCATCCCCATAAACCTCTGCATGCAAATCTCAGAGTCCCATATTCCATTTCCCTCATACAAGTCCTCACTACCAAGTGAGATTCCATACTTGTCCCCTGAAGTTATTCTTGTTGCTATTTTTGTTGACTTTGGCCTGAGGATCATCCCTCACTGACATGGCTGTGACCATAACCTTCCTCTCATTATACGTTCTGCCCTCTGCCTGGTCTCAGAGTCTGTACAACAGCAACTAGATCACCAGGGTTCACATGTGTAGAGTACCCCCAAGAGCTGGGAACTGTGAGAAGTGCTTTAAATGAATCATCTCATTTAATCACCAAAGTCCTGAGGAAAAGGCATAATTAGATCTATTTATTTTCTACAATGTAACCAAGGCTCAGAGAGATTAAACCATTTGGCCAAAGTCACACAGTCACTAAGTGAAGAGCCAGGGTTAGACTCCAGGCTGTCATGATTCCAAAAGCAATGCTCTTTTAGCTGCAAGGCCATTTCCTACTCCTACTTTTTCAATGCTTCTTGGATAGGCTTTTAATTTGCATCAGCTGCACTTCATTCCCCATCACTGCTGCCCCAGTCTTCTCATATCCTGCTGCCCAGCTGTCTGTTGTCATCTACCCATTTTTGCCCCAAGTCTGGCTCGAATATTAAATCCAACCAAGTTCTTAAATTTACTTGGGATATCTCCTTCAGGCATGACCAACCATAGTTCTCTGCATTTTCAAACAGTTCCCAACAATTAAAAATAATTAAAACTTGACTTCTTTTTATTTTCTTTAAGAGAGAGTCTTGCTGTAGGGCACATGGGCTTGCCAGATAGACAGAAAGATAGAAAGTGAAAAATCACCCCTCAAGGGGGATGGCCACACCACATTCCGTTCTCCTCCATTCTATCCTTGGGATTTGGGGCATGCATGCACATGTGCCCAGTGTGAGTTTGAAGCCACCTGGTCCAGGATTTGAATTATAGTCGACTACATGGGAGTCCTGCAATGCCACTATTATGCCATATGCTGGTCCCTAAACTTGAATTCTATATGTAAACATAGATACCTGTAGCAACTGCTTATGAGTCCCTTGTAAAACTCAGAGATGAGGTTTACATGCCCCCTGAGATTGCAGAAGAAATGGACTCTGATCGGAGAGAGGCAAGGGACCACAGCCCTGTAGCAGGTTCCCTACAGTGTGCCTGGGCATATGCATCTTATAATGTGACCACTACCTAGATGGTGGACCCCACTGAACAGGCAACAACTGAGTGGTGACCTGAGGAAGGTGAGGGAATGATCCACAGGACTCTCTGCAGGGAGGGAGGTATGTACACAAAGGTCCTGAGGTAAAAGCATGCCTAACCTGCATGAGAAAAAGCCAAGAGGCCAGTGTGTCCAGAGCTGTGTGAAGAGAGAGCACTAGATGAAACCTACAACCGGGGGTTGCCAAGCCAAGGAAATGATCCATGCTGTCCAATATGCTAATAGGTCAGGTGAGGGGAGACCTAGAATAGAAATATGAGTTCATCCTGACTTGGAGACAGTAGGTTTTGGGAGGTGGGGAGGAAGTGTTGAGAGTCAGACTAGAGTGAGTTAAAGAGAGAAAGGAAGGAGAGGAATTGAAACAAATGAAGAAAAGATAACTCTTCCGTAAAACTTTTCTGCAAAAAAGGAGAAAAGATGTGGGAGATGAGCTGGCAGGGAAAGTGGATTCAAGAGGAGACTTTTTTTATTTGTTTTACGCCAAAGGGTACATAGAGTTATCCGAGAAAGACAGAGAGAGAGAGAGAACACCCCTCAAAGAAGCATGATCATGTCACAATCCCTTTTCCTCAATTTCTCTATCTTGTCGGGATTGGGGACATACACTCACAAACACCCTGTATGTTTTTCAAAGACATGGGAGCTGGGATTAGAACCACATAGTAGGCCTTTTAAGACAAGGAAAACAACAGATATGTGTATTTTTTCTGAGATCGATCCAATGAGGAGGAAAATAAAAGCAAAGAATTGGTAGAGCAGAGTCTTGAGGAGTCAAGAAGACATGAGGTGTGGTGGGGTGTGAGGATTGGTTTTAGACCGGAAGAAGAGGAGGAAGATTTTATCAGTGGACAGATGGCCAAAGCAGCCTTTGCAATGGACATTCAGCATCTTGGCCAGACTGGTAAGTCTATCTCTCCTGCAGAAACATGTGCAGGTGCTCACAGCTGCGAGACCGTTAATATTCTGGGGTCTTGCATTCTAGTTTGTTGAAGAAACCTAGGTGATTTTAACCCGCTGCCACTAAACCTCCTTTCCTTCTGGCTCTACTTGTACATGTTCACATGGTAACTTCTGTTGCTCATAAGTCAGCTTTGCTAATAGATCTGCCCACATAAGAAAAAACAAGTGCTGGTCACATAAGCCACAGGACATCCCTCTGATCCAACTGTCCATCGGTGTGAATGTGCAATACAGCTTTTGAGTTTTCTGCATTGGTCCCCAGAAGCTGATAACTGTGCATTCTATCAGGAAAGACAGATCTCTTTTTTTTATTATTATTATCACAATATTGTTTATATTACATTAAATTGCATATAACTTTACAGTATGTTACATTGCTTTTTCAAAAGGGAACGCCATGCATGTCAGTCAATCCAGAGACATTAAACTCCCCACTTCATCATTCAATATCTTTTCATTGTTTTTCCCGATCATTATTATTATTATTCCAATTATTTTTTAAACAATCCCTATTTCTCATTTTCCTTATAAAAAGACTTTACCCATCATGAAATACTTTCCAGACCGGTTCAGTTGAGAATACTATACATGTCATCATCAACAGGTAATAAACCATATCTGTGTCCCACTAATGTCAGGCCTCTCTATTTGTTCTCTTGCTATCTTTCTATTCTTAGAAGACTGACAGAACCATGCTTCTAAGCAGCATGAATCACAGCCTCCTCTAGTGGCCAAATAGCGACACCACTGCTCAGGTGCAGACCCATATGCACATACTCTGCATCTGCCAGGTGCAAAGAGTAAAGCTCTTTTTTTCCAAACGTTTAGGAACAATGAGAACTTCTAAGAGGTCATTCTGGCATAGACAATCCTACTAAACATTGGCAAATGTCACAGAACCAGAATCTGAAATGCCTTGCCATTCCTGCCTAAATCTTATTCAACCTCCAAGATTTAGCGTAAATCCTCTTCTCTCCCAGGAACTCCTCCTCAACCATATCAGTCTAAACTAGTTTCTCCTGCTGAGCACAACCGGCACTCCCCGTCCAATCACTCATCTGGAATATCCATCACACAGTGCTGTGCACAACCACCTTTTGCACATAGCAGTCTCCTTAGCTGGGTAAAAAGGTTCTTGAGGCCAGATGCCACATCCTGTACATTTTGCTCCTGTTTCTCCAAGCTCAGCAGTGTCCTAGTTTGGTCAGCTGGAACATTAGCCCAGCCCAGCCACATCCCATGAGTTAATGCCTTCCCCAGCTGTTGAACTAGAGTGCCAGATACAATAGCCCTCATCCCTGGAAGTACCTCCTGAACTGCAACCAGTTGAAAACCTGGACCCTCCTCACTCCCTTCTCTTGCATCTCTTGGTCACCATTTTATTTAGTTTTCAATTTTACTTTTTTTTTTTTTTTTTTTTTTGCCAGAGGATGCATGTGCTCGCCAGAGACAGACAGAGAAAGAGAGAGAGAGAGAGGGGGAAAGAGAAATTACCCCTCAGGGGGCATGGCTACACCACAAACCCTTCTCCTCCCTTCTCCTCTTGGGATTTTGGGCATGTACGCACACGTGCCTGGTATGGTTTTCTTTCTTTTTTTTTTTATTTTTTGGAGAGGTTTTCGCTATAGGGCGTGTGCACTCGCCAGACAGACAGAGAGAGATAGAGAGACAGAAAGTGAGAAATCACCCCCCTGGGGGGCATGGCTACACCACCAACCCTTCTCCTCCATTCTCCTCTCGGGATCTTGGGCACGCACGCACACGTGCCCAGCATGAGTTTTAAGCCACCGGGTCCGGGACGCGAACTGCAGTTGACTATGTGGGAGTCCAGCGACATAGCCATTACGCTAACTGCTGCTTCCTGTGCCCAGTATATTTTTCAGGCCATGAGATCTGGGACTCAAACAGCAGAGTAAGCTATGTGGATACATCATCTTAACCACCATGCCACCTGCTGGCCCTTAGACACCACTCTTGATAGCCTAACATCAGTCTTTTCTTTTAATGACTCTCTCTGAAACTGTCCTTTACTTACTGCTGTCACTCCTGCTTTGGACCCCTCCTTCTCAGTGGCTCAATAACACACTTGGAGCTCCCTCACAGCTCCACCTGGACCCAGGACCCTCCTATCTGGAGCAAATTATTCTCACTTTGGGCCAACCCTCCTCATACTGGGCCTGTGAATGGGAAACTTGCATAGAATCCATTGCCATTTGGGACAACTGAGGTCTGGGTTGGCCTCATGCTGGGAGAAAAGGGGACAAAATAAGTGGAGGTATATTCCTTGCTTTTGCTTTTATATTGTTTTCTTTGTTTTTCTCCATGCTGTAGGATTCCATGAGCCTTTCAACTGATAGAATATTTCTCCACTTGCTGGGCATGTTTCCATTTTATGGTTTATTTCAAAGTTGTGTTGAAAAAGTCATTGTGAATATGAGGTAGGAAGTAATCCTGGCTCCAGGGGACAGATGGAATGACCCACTGGGATTCTGCCATGTCTGTTCCCAAGAGAGAAAGTGGCAGAATGTATTTGTCTGAAGTGAATTTCCGTAAACCTGGGCTCACAGCCAGTCTGCAAAAAGCAAGCTCCATTAGCAATGCAGGGTGGAAGTGCTTCCCTGCTCAGCAGTCTTGCTCAGGGAAAAGCAAAACACCTTCCCTTGAATTTTCCATTTTGTCAGACATACAAACAAGGAAGTAAACAGGAGGCCAGCCATTTTAAACAGCTGGAGGAGTCCAGAAACCCTGCAAGGAGTTGCTGTTTTGAGAGAGAGAGGCAGAACCAGAGAGATCAACGAAATTTTACCTCCTCTATGATGTTTATTTTCTGTCTCTTGTATATACATACATGCGTGCATGTACACACAGGCTGGAAAAAATAGTGGGCAGTCCTAGATAGTATCACTTAAAAAATGACATCTTTATTAATTCAGCAAACAGTGAATAGCTGTATCTCATGGGGAATGAGTAGGTCCATTACAGGGACCACAATTGAGAAGCCAAGTTGAGGCTGAAGGGATGTCTACCACTTTCTACAGCTTGAAGCTCCCTTCAAGGGATAAGAGTCCTGGGAGAAGGGTGAGCAGGGGTCCCAGCCTTGTTCCTGGGTGGACCTTTCTGCAAGGGGGGTTGGTTCAGATTTTTCCTACCATGTCAGTCATGACAATCCCATACTTGAGAATTTCTCTGTTCAGACTCAGATGTAGAGACATACAGTTGGCAACCTGATTCTTGCACAAAAGAACCAGATAGACTATCCCATCCTGCAGAGAGGATTTGGGAATGTTTTAACCCCATTGGAGATCCTGCAAAAAAAAAATAATAATAATCTCTCTGCAATGTGTATCGAGAGCCTTGCCTATGTTTGTGCTTCTGCAAAAGCTATGAACATCACCAGATATGCACTAACTTTTATACTCAATAATGTGCACCATACGATAGGAAAAAGGGAAACAAAAGAAATGTACACACTGAGGAATAAGTTAAGATGCACTCTGTAGAATAGTATTCAGTCTTTAAGTATCACATTCTTGAAGGACTTTTAACAGTGAAATTTTTTGTGATATGATCCTATATTGAAATAAAGAATTAGACATTTATAGGCTTAGAGTCTATTCATATAAAAATCTATTGAGATGTACACTTAAGATAAATTTGCTGTATGTATTTTACTGACAGTCTATTATATCTCAGAAAAGTTAAAAGAGTGTAAATACAGTATGAGCTTAATTCAGAAGCGTGGCTAGTATTATTTCAGCTCATTTTTCCTTTCCATATTTTTCAATGTTTCCCTGATTTTCTAGAATGGACATAGTCTCTGACTCTTCTTTTTGTTCTTGGGCCATCCTGCCCTCATGTCCTCCTGCTTCCAGGTCTTTTTGGTCTTCAGATCTTCAGATGTTCCAAGGTCCACTTGCCCTAAAGGCCTTTGCATTAGTGATTTTCTCTGCCTGGAACTCCATTCTCTCTACCATCCCTTGATTAACTCCTCTTCACCCTTCAGCTCTCAGCTCAAGGTCACTCCTCACAGGAAACCTTCAGCCCTTCCCTCCACCTCCCATGAGATGACGTGAAGTGATGCCCCACAGTGCTTAGCACAGTCTGGAGTTACATACTGTTTCTATCATTATTTGTGTATTGGCCAATAAGAGCTTTTTGGGGTTGTTTTTGTTGTTGTTGTTTTTGTCTTTGTTCTTGTTTTGTTTTTGTTTTTTTTGTTTTTTTTTTTTGAGAGAGAGAGATTTTTGCTATAGGTAACATTCGCTCATTGGAGAGACAGAAAAAGAGAGAAAATGAGAAATCACCTCCCAAGGGGATAGACACACCATAATCCCTTCTCATCCATTGTCCTCTTGGGATTTGGGGCACGTATGCACATGCACCTGGTGTGAGTTTCAAACAACTAGGACTGGGACTTGAACTGTGGTCAGCCATGTGGGAGTCTGGTGCCTCAACCACTATGCCACTTGCTGGCCTCAAGATCTTTTGGTTTGAAGAGAATGTTTTATCTAACACTGGTACTACCCTCTGCACCCAGCATAATGTCCATACCAGAAGATCAAAAGTAAATGTTGAATCAATGAATGGAGAACCTTCCCAACCTGTTATGGAATATTGACTGTAAAACCAGTTCAAATCTTCAGAGAAGACAGAAAGTATCTTCTGCCTTCCGTCTTCCAATCCATAGTGTTGGGGCTGATGCTGTCTCAACTAGGCCATTGAACGAGAAGCCCACCCTCTTCCCTCCACTGTCAGGTGGTCCCCTGTCAGGGAGCGAGGCCCTGAATCACGGCAACACAAATCAACCAACAAAAAATACAGAAACATAAATAAGCAGTGTCTGTAAAGTAGCAGCTTCACTACGAAAACCCTTTGGATTCAATTTATCATCAACAATCTCCTTTAGAGAACAAAGAGATTGAATAGTTTCCAGGTCCATAAAACAGATTATAAACTGTCACAGGACAGTGGCAGAGTATATTGTGGGCTGGACAGACTGAGAAGCCCCTAGAAGGAAAATCAAACAGAGGTTACTTAAGGATCTCTTCCAAATCTGGTCAAGATGTGACTGGGGAAAGAAGGATGAGTATGTTCTGGAAAAGTAGAAGTGAAATATAAATGGAGGAAGGGAAAATGGGGGTAATATGGAGTGGGAAGGGAGAGTTGAAGAAAAGTAATGGAAAACCAGACAAAATGGCAGCACAAAGAACATAAACAACATAAACAGAGTACCAAGGAGGTTGCAAAAGGGCACTCAAGAGAAAAGAGAAGTTGAAATGCCAAGAAATTTGTACCTCTCTCCTCCAGAACAATTCATCTTTGAGTGCACATAGACATGCAGTTTTTTTAAACCTTCGGAAACTTACCGGTCTTAAACATGAGGAAATATATACCTCTGGGTAATATGCAATCAAGTCAGAGAGTCAGCATGGATTTGTTTTGTTTGTTTGTTATTTATAGGGTGTATGTGCTTGCCAGAGAGAGGGAGAGAGAGAGAGAAATCACCTCCTCCCACAGAGGGATGTACATGTGGCAATCCTTCCTCCTCCAGTCTCCTCTTGGGACTTTTGGCACGCACCCACACGTGTTTGGTGTGATTTTCAAGCCACAGGATCTGAGAAGACTCAAACCTTAAAGCTGGCCATGCCTTAACCTCCATGCCACCTGCTGGCTCCAAGTCAGTGTAGATTTGAAAATCAAAATACTTTTAGACAAATCTGTCATGATCCTTGCACAGTGTTTATTTTCTTGGAGAGAGGAGACCTTACATCATTTCGCTCTCCAGCCAGAACTCATGAACATGCCTGCAGTGTGGGAAGGAGAGGGAGTGGTCAGAAGAAGTAAAATGAGAAGAGTGTCAAAGGATTCTGTCAGCAGGCTCCTCGGTCTCCGGGGATTCAGCAAGCAGGTTATTAATAATAAATACTACAAGCTTTTATTTTTATGATAGCTCCAGAGGAATGCACACACTCAACAATCATCATCTCTGACCTTATCACAGCCCTTCCAGGGTGATAACAAACTGCTGTACAGATATAAAGTGCTCTATTCTTTACAGAAAGGTCTCCCCCTACATTGCATTTGATCTGTCAAATAGCCCAAGAGATGGGCGAGATAGACCAAAGATGGAAGTGACATTCTGAGGGTTAAATGACTTGCCTGAGATCACTACTGTCAGTTGAATTATGCCCCCCAAAGAGATAAATTGAAGTTCTAATCCTTGGAACCTGTGACTGCAACCTTATTTGGAAATAGGGCTTTTGCAGATGTAATTAAGATGTATGGTACAATGAGGTCATACTGGAGTAGGATAGGCACTTAATCCAAAATGACTGGTGTTTACATAAGAAGAGCGGAGAGACAGACACAGAGAGAAGAATGCCATGTGAAGAAAGACACGCAGGGAGAAGGTGGTCATGGGACAAAAGGCAGGATTGGAGTTACGCGGCCACAAGCCAATCCAATTATTTTCCATTACCAAATAGAAACTTACGTAGCACTCTCGGTCAAGAGTTCATAGACTATCCTTGTAAGTTCATTGAGGATCATCATTATCCCTATTTTATAGATAGGGAAACTGAGGCTTGGATGGATTAAGAAAATGGACTCTAGGTTATACAAGTATTAAGGAGCCAGTGTGGGAACAAAAGGAGTCATACTACCAAGCCTGTGGCTGCCATTATGCAGCATCCTGCAAGACTATCCGATCAGAAGAATCCACTGGAGGCCTTCAAGTTCAACTGCCTCATTTTACAAATGAGAAAATCATCCTTTATCCTTGTGAAATGCATACTCTAGTGCAGTCTTTTGTTTTTAATTTTTTAATTAAAATTTTTTATTTACTTTTTTTTTGAGAGGCTTTTGCTATAGAGCATGTGCACTCACCAGAAAGACAGAGAGAGACAGAGAGACAGAAAGCAAGAAATCACCCCCCCAGGGGGGATGGCTACACCGCAATCCCGTCTCCCCCATTCTCCTCTTGGGATCTTGGGCACGCACGCACATGTGCCCTGTGTGAGTTTAAGCCACCAGGTCCAAGACTCGAACCACAGTCAGCTACATGGGAGTCCAGCAACATAGCCATTTCACCAACTGCTGGCCTCCAAAAATTTTATTTACATTTAATCACTGTATATCTTTACAGTGTACAACATGGTTTTTCCCAGCATGAATACGGCACATATTAGTCAAGTCAAAGACATTACCATATACATTAATTATCATTAACAGAAAACTTTTCATTTTTGTGTCTATTCATTTTTTATTTTTTTTCTGTGAACTCCTCCCTCCCAACCCCTATTACACACCCCCTTCTATTTTGTCTCTAATATCTATAGCTGGCCTCCTTTCCACTTTTTCAGTTTCTGCTATGGAGTGCAGACATTTGGTATTGGCACTTGTAATCTATGGAATACTACTCAGCCATAAAAAATAACAAGACCCTGGAATTTGATAGAAAGTGGATGAATATGGAAGATTTAATGCTAAGCAAAGTAACCCAGACTATGAAAGACAGGCATTGTATACCTCCAGCATAATCTTTAACTGGTATTATGGGGGCCAGTTGAACCCAGAATGTCTATAGGACAGGTTTGGAGACAGTAATCCTATGGAGAGAAGGAGGGTTCTTTTTGAGAGGTTTTTGCTATAGGGCACGTACGCTCGCCAGAAAGACAGAGAAAGAGAGACAAAAAAGCAAGAAATCACCACCCAGGGGGGGTGGCCACACCGCAATCCCTTCTCCTCCATTCTCCTCTCGGGATCTTGGGCACGCACGCACACGCACGCGCCTTGCGTGAGATTTTTTAAGCCACCGGGTCCGGGACAAGAACCGCGGTTGACTACATGGGAGTCCAGCGACATAACCATTACAGTAACAGCTGGTCCCCGAGAAGGAGGGTTCTTAAAGCAGTAATTCTCTAGTGTTTTGCAGAGAAAAATGCTGTCGAAGTTAAAGAAGGGAGGAAAGATGGAGATTCTGAGATAGGCCTATGGCTCCTTGGCACCATCACTGGGCCACAGATGTGTTGCAGTTAGTTCACAGAGTGCTTTAAAATATTTTAATGAGTTACAATATAAAAAAAGACAGGAGGTATTACCTTCAAATCTTGACTTTAAGCTTTTATTAAAAAACTAGAAGATCTGACATTAGTTCTTCATCCTCATATAGCATCCTGATCTTCAGCTTAGAAGTGGCAAAGTAAGTTATCCTCAGTCCCCACCACTCTGTGTTGTCTCATACAGGGGATAAGAGACATCTACCTTCTACATCACCCTTCCACGGTTGCTTTTCTTACACCTAATTCACTCTTTTGAGTCAGTGCCTGGCCTTGAGAGGAGACATTTGGGTATATGATCCCTGGGGGCCCACTTTTTTCATGTGTTCTTAATATGTGAGAACAAACATTTGTACACCATGAATAAATAAATCTATCACTGTATCAAAAAGGTTAAGTTATTGGGAAATTATTTTTAGGACGGGAAAGGGGAATTGCCCACCTTCTGAAGTAGGATTTAAAGGAGTTAGTTATAGGATATATAGAACGAGGTCACATTTTTTATTGTAGCCAGGAAACATATAAATCCATTATTTCCAGAAGATAAAAAGTTAATAACTAGATCCAAAAATGGTTTAGGTCCATCCATGGGTGATAAAACGTATAAACAGACATTAGGAGGGAGTTGAAGCAATTTATGGGGCCTTTTAACCTTTACATTGCCCTAGGGAGGTCGACCACCACACCCCCTCTGTGCCCAGGGCTTATCTTTATTCAAAATAGCACTTTGCTTTCAGTGAGCAGCTATAAGAGCCTTAAATTGTACAGAAATCTACTTTTCTGAACATAAAAAAGAAACAGGAGGGGATAATTCTTAGTGGCATATGAAGCCATCTTGGGAAATCATTCAGTCATATACAGGAGAAATAGCACTACAGTTAGAGTTAAGAACTGGTATAAGTCCTGGTCTCCCTCATATTAGCCTGACCTTGGCCAATCACTTACCGAACATTAAAGTAGTCCTAACAACTCCAAGGAGTTACCTGGAGGGTCCTATGAGCCCACGTGGAGATATTATGATATCCTAAGTAACTGACCAGCCGAAAGGTACATGCAATAGGCTCAGAAGAAAGTGATGTGTACCACATTTTGCTCAAAATCATTTGGTCGCAACATCAAGATCCTAAAGGAATTCCTGTTTACTAACCCAGCAAAGGCAAATCCCAAGGGTTTTATGCCAGCCCCATTCATGAGTCATAATATTCTGACTCATATTAAGATTTGCTCTCTGTTTCTTCCAAACATTAATGAGCTAGCTACTCTGGTTTAGGCCCTTGGGACCTTTCTGATGATTTTGTCTCCTCCAAATTTTCTGCCTTGCCAGTTCTCCAGAATCCACTGCCCTGGGAACTCTTGGCCTGACCTGTCCCTGAGGACAGATTTGCCTTTGCCTTCACAGCTATACCTGCTCAAACAAAGGCCCTCTGTCTGCCATGGTTCTGTAACTGACTTCACTGAGGTTTTTCCAGATAGCTGGACAGAGTAGCCTGGTCTGAGTGGCACCAGCTGCCCATCTGTCACAGGTTCCAGAGAGGATGACCACAACCTTCTCGTTTCTCCTGTAACTTTCTTTAATTTGGCAGAGGGTGTATGTGCTCACCAGAAAAAGACAGACAAGGAGAGGAAGAAATCACCCTCCATTAGGGCATGGTCATGACACAATCCCTTCTCCCTCTTTTTGGATTTTGGGCATGTACACACATGTGCCCAGGGTGTTTTTTTCAAGGTACCAGAGCTAGGATTCGAACTACAGTTGGCTGGGTGGGTTCCAGCTCCCTTAACCACTAGGCTATAAGGCCAGTCCTGTTCTTTAACATTCAAATGGTTCATTGCATCTTTGCCCAGTCTAGATGAGGGAACTCAAAGATGCTCTTCCAGTTACTCCTGAATGTCCAAAAACCAGGTTCTGGTCCAGGTCATTCAGCCAGAACACTGGCCAAATTACAAAGTTGCCCTCAAAGCACCAAATGCCCCCAGAGTGCTCCCCACCCCCAAGAGCAACTGCCTGTGTCTGTGTGTCCCAACACTCTCAGATTTGACACTTTGATCATAAAATCATTGAGGTCTCCCTGTTCCATGAAGCACTTCCCTTTTACTGGACAAATTAATAGTCTGGCTAATTAACAGGTCTTTCTAAAGATGGTACACATGTTAAGCTTTCACGCTTAAGAGAGAAACTAAGAGAAAAGCAGAAGTTTTATAGGCACCAGGGGGACAGCATTTTACTTTGAAGCATAAGAGATGATCTGGCTGCAGGCAAGTTGTCTGTACATTTCAAAGCCAAAAAGAGTCCACTCTGTCATGACTACAGTGTCCTATGTTTACGTCTTGCATGGAAACTGAGTGATTTTTGTCCCAGCAAATGGCCCCGGTGGGGACACCCTCTGCTAATAGAAAGTAAAGGTTCTGTGGTGACACCCAGACCTTCCTCGGTGCCAGGCAAAGATTGTATGTCATGTCTTACTCAGTGCGGCCTGTTGAAAAGCATTAATTGTGATCACCAGATAGTAAGTTCCCTTCCAGGACTCAGTGCACTAATTAGCAATAGCATTTGTCAGACTAGCTCTCTTGCAGCAAAGGGATCTGGAAAGCTGAATTAATTTAGCCATTGCCAGGCACGAAAGATGCTCGCCTTGTAAGAATAATCAACCTTCTCACCTTCCCCTTCTAAGAAGGATGCGACTGAAGTTGTCACAAAGATGAATTTGCATTTGTGGTTTGCACTCCATTTAGAGTCGGGTTTGCAAATCCTCAGGCCTACAGTGTTGGTAGGCAACTAATTTTAATGATGAAGTGGGCCAGGGTAGGAAACATGCGCCTACTCTACCTATTCTTTTGTTTTCCCACTCTTAAGAGAGACAGTCTCTATTATGAGAAAAACAGCATTGCAACTGTGATGACGAATGAACACTCAGCCTTGGTGTCATGGAGACAATAAGAAGAAGGTGACAGTGACAAACTAGAGTGCGCACATCAGGCTAAAATAGGACCAGGGTTACTCTGCCCCACCCAGGGTGTCATGCACAAATCCAGACCTGATGTTGCCAGGATGGCTTTTGTTTGTTTATGTCTTTCATGAGTGAGACCAAGAGAGAGAGAGACAGAGACAGAAAGAGATAGTTCTCCAACAGGGTCTTGACATCATTATCCAGCCCAGTCCCAGCCAGCCCCAGATCATGAACACACATGTGCCCAGTGTACTCAGGGAGGTCTCCAGACTCAAACCCAGAACCTTTCCATATGGGATTGCCTTTCAGAATGCCGTGTTTCACCACAGTGCCACCATCTAGCTCCTTATTTTTTAAAGAGAGTCCACAAACATAAATTTTTATGTAAACTCCAACTTTTTAAATGTGTTTGAGCATGTAAAGTGTGTATGTCAAACAATATAAACTGTCGTACGATCTCAGCTTAAGCTATTTTTCTCATTCTCCTCTCCCAATCTTGGATATTGAAATGGCAGTTCTGTTTCAAAGATGTTTTAGTTCTGGTTTTCCAGAACATCCTCCAAGTTATTTGTGGAGTAACAATGCACTTGCTGCTTTCTTCTCCTGAAACCTAGAGAGATAGCAGAGACAAATGCCCTGGATGCCCAGTCACGCCACATCCCAGATAGAGGAGTGAGGAAAGGCTGCCATGTCACACCGCCAGCCAGTGGCAGGACAGAAGTGGACCCAGGCCAGTGTTTGAACCCCCATACCAGCTTGCGTTGGTTCCCTATTTTGGCACATAACCCTGAAAAATATCCATGAGAGACATCATACCTTTCCCAGCGTAGGGCTTTTTGCCCTTTTCTTCTCTTCTGCCTGCTTGAAGAAGGTCCCTTCACTGACAGTTTCCCTTCTTTGAGACCTTGTCTAGATAGATTGTCCATGATAATTAATGTTTCCCTTGCTGGCTGCCCTCACAGCTCCAAAGGATCACCAAATCAACTTTTTATCCTTCCACCGAGGAGGACTGGATGATATTTTGCTCCCAAAATGTCCTCTACAACGTTCAATTCTTACTTAATAACTGCATTGAAAAACCAGAACCTAGAACTTGATTCTAACTTAAATCCCAGAAGGAAAAAATGTCCAAACCACTGCATTATAAGCCCATATCTGTTAAGAAGGTACTTGGCTGCAAGGATCAGAAATCTGATTTATGCCAAGGTGTTTATTTACCCCACATAACACTTAGCCTGGAAATGAATTGTTAGAGTTGGTGCAGAGGTGCAGTGACGTCGGGATGCTGGGTCAGCACTCTGTTTCTCTGGACCATTCCATCACACTTGCAAGTCAGATAAAGCAACCACAGGCCTTGGACCTGCGCAGTGGCACGCCAAGCAGGAAGGAACGGGTGGAAGAAAAGAGCCTGTACCCTCTTGAGGATTGAGGCTTTTATTTGAAATAAAAATCCCCAAGGCTTTTATTTGAAATTAAAATCCTATTCTAAAGCACTTGAAATTCATCTCCTTTCCTCTTTGTAGCTATAATAGTCTCAAGGATACCCCCAGATGCATGGGAGACCAAGAAAGGAAGTATCAGAGAAGAGAGAGGTTACCATTTACAGTTTTTCTTTCTTTCTTTCTTTATTCCATGAGGACATAAAGATATAGAAAGAGGCATCCCCATGGACCAGCAGATGGCATAGCAGTTACATTGCTGGACTCCCACAAGGCCAACTGCAGTTCAAGTCCTGAACCAAGTGGCTTCACATTATATGTGTGTGCGCACCGAAAATCTCAGGAGGAGAATGGAAGAGAAGGGAGTGCAGTGTGGCCATCCCCCTGGGAGGTGATTTCTCACTTTTCCTCTCCCTCTCTCTCCAGCAAGTGCACCCACCCTAAGGCAAAAGAAAGAAAGGAAGAGGCACTTTCAACAATATCTTCATTGTTCCCATCACCCCAGCTTTAGCTAGCCCTGGGTCATGGGAGGTCCCTAAGTGCAAACCTGGAACATTTCCATATGGGTCAGCCCTGCAGAGCGTTGCACTATGGCTGGAACACCATCTGGCCCCACCGTGGCTGTTTTTGTTATTGTTTGTTGTTGTTGCTATTGTTGTTTTTTAAATCAATTATGACCCATCCTCCAAGGATGTTAGAAGAAATTACTTTCCCTACCTTCTCCTCCCTGATTTTATCTGAACAGAAGCAGGGTTCCGTTAGCAGGGAAGGGAGAGTTATATGGTGATTTTATAGGCAAGGCATGCCACAGAGCTAAATGTACAAAACAAACATAAGTTAATTGTCAGAGAGCGGTGAAATACAACCAAGAAATGTGAAGGAACTCAGAAATGAAACTGGCCAAAATGTGTGGCCTACTCATTTCAATGGCTACCAACTCTGAAGACTGGTTTATTGAAAATACATCCTGGGGAAACTCTGGGAGACATTGGGGTAGGCAAAAATTTCTTAAGCAAGACCACCAAAGCACAGGCAATAATCCCCAAAATAGATAGGTGGGATTATATCACATTAAGAAATTTCTGCACAGCAAAGGACACAGTATTTAGTGTGAATCAACAACCTTCAGAATGAGAGAGAATTTTTGTTAACTGTGCCTCAAATAAGGAGTTGATAACCAGAATACACAGGGAACTCAAGAGGCTTACCCAGAAGAAAATGATTCACTCAATTAAAAGCTGGGAAAGGGAGCAGAATAAATAACTCGGTAAGGAAGACATATGAACAACCAAAAAGCATATGAAAAAATGCTCAATACCCCTCATCAAAAGGGAGATGCAGGTCAAAACCACAACAAGATAACACTTAACCCCAGTCAGAATGGCAAAAATTAAAAAAAAAAATAAAGAAAGAAAAGAAAAGAAAAAAAGATAAGTGTTGCTGGGGTTGTGGTGAAAGGGGAACTCTCCTACACTGTTAGTGGGAATGTAAATTGGTCCAGCCACT
>NW_006159610.1:8809524-8843657 GCF_000334495.1 Tupaia belangeri chinensis | reverse complement strand
TGGTAAATATACTCTATGGAAAATGATTCAGTGAAAATCTCTCAAAAAAAAAAAAAAAAAAAACCAAGACCCTGGAATTTGATAGAAAGTGGATGAATATGGAAGATTTGTTGCTGAGTTAAGCAATTCAGGCTATGAAAGAGAGACACTGTATGTCTCCACTTAACATATACTGACTATCCTTACTCTGTACTAGACACTGAAAGTCTGGAGAACATAAAAGCATTAAAAATTGTTATGGACACTAGAGACAAAGTGAAAGGAGAGTGTGGGAGGGGAAGAGTGTAGGAAAGAAAATTTTGGGGAAAAAATCGAGATGTAAGACATTTGTGGGACACAAATATGTTTTATTATCTGTTGATGAGGATGTGTATGGTATTCTCAACTGGGCTGGACTGAGGTGTGAAGTGTATATCATGCTGGGTAAAGTAAAGCTCTTTACAATCTAAATGATGTATAGCAAATGAATGTATAAATAATAATAATAAAGAAAAAAAAAGAAAATGTATCCTCAATGAATAAGAACTCTGAGGTGGAACTGGAGAAATGGCTGTGGAGCCTGTGGTAAGAAGATATGATCCACTGTGAGCCAAATGGTTCTGGTACCCCTTGTATGAGTAGGTTATTATCACAACTGTTTACAGTCATTATGGTTAGAGTAAGCTAACAATTGAGTTAATGATAATGGGTCAATTAGGAGAGATTGGAGTGCAGGTTTGGATAGAGTGAACCTGAGAGGTTGGATGGAACATAGTCACTCTTAGAAAATGGTAAAGAGAAATTCAATACAGAACTTCGACAAGACCGTCAAGTGTGTTAATTATGCAAGACTCAACTGCAAGGAGGGCACAGAGCAGGATGCTATACCCTGGGGCAAAACTGAAGAGTACATCTCACAGAGACCAGATGTACACTGGAGAGCAGAAAGAAAACAGACCATCAATAAAACACTGAGTGCAAGGCTTTTTCTTTTCTTTTCTTTTCTTTTTTTTCCCCAGAAGGTGCATTGCTCACCAGAGACAGATACAGCAACAAAGAGGATAGGAAAAAGCACCCCCCAATGGGGAATGGTCATGCTGCAATCCCTTCTTTTCTATCTCTCCCTCTTTTGGGGATTTTGGACATTCACACATACATGCATGATGTGTTTTTCAAGCCATGGGGTCTAAGTATCCAGCTGCGAGTTTGGCTATATGGAAACTGGTTGCCTTAACCACCAGGCTACTAAACCAACCCTAGTAAAAGGCCTTTTCTTTAGATACTAGTGCAAGATTCATGGATTTTGTATGAAAGAGTCTCCTAACACAATTTCTCAAGACCATTCCATGCAGATGCTGACAGTAGCTACATTTTAAAATGTTATTTGTCTATTTCTTTCAAGTGTAAGTAAAACAAAGGAAAAGACAGAGAGACAGAGAGAGATAGGCACTCCCAGCAGGGTCTTCATGTTACAGTCATGCTGGGTCAGCTTCCTGGGTCAGCCTTGCAGAGCATCATGTTTTACTGCTGCACCACTATCCAATCCACATCCCCACAAAGGTAGCTAGCTACTTTACACTATTTTTAAAAGTTTATCTATCGGGCCAACAGGTGGTGTGATGGTTAAGGCACTGGATTCCCACGTGGCTGACCACAGTTCTAGTGCTGAACCCAGAGGCTTAAAAATTATGCCAACCATGTGTACATGTGTACCCCAAATCCCAAAAGGAGAGTAGAGGAGAAGTGGTTGAGGTAGGGTCATCCCCCCCGGGGAGGATAATTTTTCACATTCTCTCTGTCTCTCTCCAGCAAACGCACATGCCCTATGGCAAAAACCTAAAATAATATTTTTTTTGGAGAGGTTTTTGGGTTTTTTTTGGTTTGTTTGTTTTTGTTTTTGTTTTGTTTTGTTTTGTTTTTGCTATAAGGCGTGTGCACTCACCAGACAGAGAGACAGACAGAGAGACAGAAAGTGAGAAATCATCCCCCAGGGGGATGGTCATGCCACAATCCCTTCTCCTCTTGGGATCTTGGGCATGCATGCACACGTGCCCAGTGTGAGTTTAAGCCACCGGGTCCAGCACTCAAACAGAATCCTGACACTGCAACCAACCCCTAGCCCCAGCCAGCCTTGGATCACAGGTCCAGCATACCCACTGAAGTCTCCATACTTAAACCTGGAACCTTCCCATGTGAGATTACCTTGCAGAAAATTGCAGTTTACCACTATGCCACTACCATTTTGTGCAAAGCAGCTGGTCAGTCTGGGTCATTTATGGGTACAATAAACTGCCCGGGCAAGAACACATATGTGTACATACTTGTGAGAGACTAAATATCTGAGAATGGCTTTTTGTGACTAATAAAGATTTTGAGAATGAGAATTTCACATCCAATAAGGATTTGTCCAAACTCTATCTCCCTGAAACCTAATATTTATTAAAAAAAATACTTGTTTTTAATGAAAGTCACAAACTCTTAACATTTTCTACTAAGGGAAAAATCACATGGTTCAAACAGGGAGAACTCATCTCTGTTTACTTATGAGAATTCGGTGAGGTAAGAAAGGGCTCTAAATAGAAAAAGAACTTTTTAAATCATTAATTAATGTTTCTTTACTCAGTGTTTTTAAAATTTATTTAATGAGTTGTCATTAGATTGAGAGGACAAGGCAGGGTTGGGCGTTCATATATAAAGAGTTTATTTGAAGAACGAAGTATTGAAAAATGTGTCTGTGGCCTGTTTCAAGGTGCAGCAGTTATGCATAGCTCAGGAGAAGTCAGATCCCACGTGGCAGCCATGGTTCAAATTCCTGCCTCAGTCAGTCTAAATATCATGCCAGAAGTGCAAGTGCTGATATCTGATGGGCTGGATGAGAGCAGGAAGGGGATCACGGCATGATGATACAGTGTGGAGGGTGCCCCACTCTCTCTTTCTCACCTTCTTTCTCTCATGTGCACATGCACTATCATGGATAAAGAAAAAAAATTAAGTATCTCCTAATAGAAAAACAATGTGAAAAGTTGTTTCTCAGAGATAAGCCAGTGTGATCTAGCATCTTTATAAATGATGTTGAGTAGAAAAGCCATAGGGGTATCCTACGTATGACACCAAAATGGTATAGGGAGAAGGGATGGCTATGGGAATTAGATACAGAAAACTCTTATAAACCTGTGCAATTAGCAAAGAAAGTGAAAGATCTTAGTGAAGATAAGTAACAAGGTAATGCATTTCAATATAACATAATAATATGAATAAATAATAAAATAAATATAAATAAACGAAACTCTTCATGTGGGATAAAATACTGTGTATTGGTTAAGAAAGGGTTGTTTCCTTAAGAAACCAGGACAGTGCACTGCTAAAAGTAATGATGAATTTGCATAGAAAAATATATCAACACATTTCCAATGACCCAAAAGATTATATACATGTATATATAAATTAGTCAAAAGGGCTTACTTTTTCTTTACATAACAATTATAACAATTCAGTTTCTTAAATGGTATGTCCAGTCCTGTCCTCAAGAATTATATAATAAAATTAGAGTTCCACATAAAAGCAGTGAAAATAGTTTCCAGGACCCATGAGCTACTGTATGAAAATAGAATTCCAGAAAGCTTGGGAATTTTTAGTCTGTTAAATATAGATTCTTGGCATTAGCCCCATAGCCTAGGAGTTCAGAGAGCTGGATCCCACATGGCTGATCACAGCTGGAGTCCTGGCTCTGGAAGGTTGAAAAATAAGCTGAGCAGGGCCAGCAGGGGCATAGTGGTTAAGGTGCTGGGCTCCCACATGGCTGACTGTGGTTCAAGTCCCAGATCTAGCAGCTTGAAATTCTTGCCGATCACATGTGTATGCATACCCAAAATCCCAAGAGGAGAATGGAGGAAAAAGGCCTGCAGCATGGCCATCCCTCCCAGGGGGGGCAATTTCTCTCTATCTCTCTGTCTCTCCAGTGAGCACATGCACCCCATAGAAAAAAATCTCTTTAAAAAAAAATATGCTGAGCGCATGTGCATGTGTGACCCAAATCCCAACAGGATGGAGGAATAGAGGAAGGGATTGTGGCATGACCACACTCATCTAGGGAGTGCTTTCTCTCTCTTTCTCTCTTTCTGGTTTTTCTGTCTCTCTCTGGTGAGTGCAATTAAACAAACAATTTTAAAAAAAACTTACAGATTTTGGACCAGCCCTGAAGTGTAGTGGTTAAGGGAGCCAGATTCCACATGGCTAATAGTGGTCTCAACCCTGGCCCTGGATGCTTGAAAAATAGCTGGGTACATATGTATGTGCCTAAATCCTGAGAAGAAGGAAAAATGGAGGATAGGGATTTCAGTGTGACCATACCCCATTGGGCCCACTAGAGGGTTCTCTCTCTCTCCCTCTCTTTCACTCATAAGCATATGCATCCTCTGGCAATTAAAAAAAATTGTTTTAAATACTTATTTTAAAAATATGGATTCTTCACCTTCTGTGTCATGTACACTTCTTGCAGTTCAGTCTACATATGGAGGCCTTTTCAGTATGTTTTGGAATGTATAAACTGAATTACACCATGCAACTAAAAAATTAATTATGATGCTACCTAGTTATATATTTTTTTTCAGGTTTTTGCCATAGGATGCATAAGCTTGCTAGAGAGACACAAAGAAACAGAGAAAGAGAAGGTGAGAAACCGCCCACTGGTGGGGGATGGCCATGCTGCAATCCCTTTTGTCCATCTTATCCTCTGGATTTTGGGCATGCATGCACACATATCCAGCATGATTATTAAGTTGCCATGTCTGCGACTCAAACCATGGTTGACCATGTGGGAATCCAGTGCCTTAACCACCACATCACCTACTGCCCTCCCCCCAACCAAAATATTTTTTAATAGGCCAGAGTGCTCATACACTCATGAGAGAGAGAGAAAGAAAGTAACCCCAGTGGGGCGTGGTCATGCTACAATCCCCTTTTCTCCATCTCTCCATCCCATTGGGACCCCAACCATGTATGCACATGCACTTGGCACATTTTCTAGGACACCAGAGCTGAGATGTGAACTGCAATGGGCCATGTGGGATCTGGCTTCCTTAATCTCTAGGTTTTTAGGAGGGCCCTCAAAATATATTTTTAAAACAAACTGGTGACATAGTGATGTGCTTTCTTATTAACACAGTAAGTCACAAAGGCTGATGGCAAGTCTAATAATTGCACAATTTCAGAGTAGTGATGAGGATAGATGATATTTCAATGCATTTACAATTGTAACAGGATATGAAAATATTTGTGATGTCTATTGGTAGTACTTATAATGGTAGAAAATCCCAAATCACAATTAGAAGTTAATGAGGGTACAGATGCAATTCTGATCATCCAAGTTCATGAATCACTTATATTTCTTCCACAGACCTCTAGAGGTTTGAGAACCCCAGCCTAGGACTGCTGCCCTAATGGCAAGGACTGAGAACAATCTAGGCTCATCATGTGATGAATAATGTGGACGAAGCAAACCTATTCCACATGTCCACAACCATGAACACAGGTTGGGGAGAGGGAATAGGAACATGAGAGAAGTGAGTTTGGAATCAAAAAAGGGCAAGTTTTCAACAAGCTTCATAAACATGTGCACCTTATTATTTCTGTAGGTGTGACTGATGGGAAATATGAGAAGATTTAAAAAGGGTTTTGACAAATATGCCAGTTTCAACCACAAATAGCTAAGACTGGAGAACCAGAAGTAAGTTACTTAGCCTTTAAGATTGATATTAGGAAAGACAGTAGAATTGTCATTTGAGGATATCATCTGAGAAGAAGACAAATTTGAAGATAGTTGGTGAGAACCAAAGTTGCAATATTTCTCTCCTTTTTAAAGAATCCACTCTTGGTAGTGCTGTATAATCAGCACTACTGGAAGCCACCAGTTCAGATCCTGAGTGGACTGAAATATGATGGGTGCGTGTAAATGCCCAAGACTAAATGGAGGGCTGGGGGAGAGGGATCACGGTGCAGTGAGATCCTATCAGGGGTGTTTTTTTTTTTTTCTCTCTCTCTCAACAAAATAAATAAACTTCAAAAAAGAAGGAATCCACTCTTGTTCTGGACCAGTTATTTTTTCTCTGATTGTGATTACGGTCTACAATAATTGCATAAAGTGCATTCTTTCACAGATCCCAGCTTCAGGTACTGAGCACTAAAGAATATGTTCTGGTTGTTAACCTAACTGTATCCTATAGACCACAAAATACCATATTTGCAGTCAAGTGGGTAGAGAGCGATGAAAGACGGAGAAGATCTGAGTTCATAATGCCAAGGGTAGTAAGACTCAAGGTAGTAGAGTTCTGAGTCAGAAATTCCAAGATTGACTTCCAATATTGATACTCTCACATCATAACAAGAGAAATGCTCACCATAAGAAATGCTGTACAGTGTCTTGAAGTGTCCTCATGGAAGGTGGATCTTTCTGAAAACTATTCTGAAACCCTCAAGCCTGATTCAGTTTAAACAAGGAGGTCTCCTTAAAGCTGTTATTTCAAAAGAAGAAGACTGAATCCACCATGAGAGCTGAGATCTAGTGATTTCAGAGATAAGGCAATGAAGATGTTCTGCTGAGAATTTAACCTGGTAGAGCCCCTGGAGAAAAACACAACACCAAAGAGTTTGCAGACCACATCCTCCTGTGCACCTCTGATCACTCAGATTGATCTTCTAGAAATTAGGAAGAAACTAATAACTAATAACCCATCTTGTGCTGCAGGGCACAAGAAATATGTGAAACCAAGAAAATACTTCACCCCCAAGGAAAAAGAATAACTTCTCTTCATCCTCAGACAGTACAATGAAACTCATGGAAATGTCTGATAAAGAATTTGGAGTATTAATAGTGACAAAATTAACAGAGATGGAAAAGAAGAGAAACAATGAACACCAGAAGAAAAAAGCAGATGAGTTCCAGGAGGTGAGGAAGTTCTTGTGAGAGCTGAGAGAGAAAATACACACCATAAAAATAATCAAATGAAACTGTTGCAGAGGGAACAGCAGTTAGCGTAATGGCTATGTCGCTAGACTCCCATGTAGTCAACTGCAGTTCGCATCCCAGACCCATTGGCTTAAAACTCATGCCGGGCGCATGTGCGTGTGTGCCCAAGATCCCAAGAGGAGAATGGAGGAGAAGGGATTGTGGCATGGCCATCCCCCCTGGGGGGTGATTTCTGACTTTCTGTCTCTCTGTCTGTCTGTCTGGTGAACGCATGCGCCCTATAACAAAAACCTCTTAAAAAAAAAAAAAAAGAAACTGTTGGAGATGAATGCTATAATACAGGAAGTCAAAACCTCCCTTGAAAGTATTAAAAGTAGACTAAATCATACAGAAAATTGAATATCAGATGTAAAATACAGAACCATTGGACTAGTAAAATCCACCACGAAGACTGAGAAATAGCCCCCAAAAATGAGAATAATATACGAGAAATACTATCTATATACCAGTAAATGTCCAAACATCCAGATAATCGGTATTCCAGAAGGTGAAGAGACTAAGAAGGGCATTGAAAATCTATTTCATGAAATTTTGGAAGAAAAATTCCCAAACCTAGAGAGGCATTCAAAGATCCAGACCCAAGAAATACAAATAACCCCAAATAAGATCAGCCCAAGAAGATCTTCTACAAGACATATTATAGCCAGAATGACCAAAAACACAGACAAAGACAAGATACTCAGACTAGCAAGAGAGAAACATCAAATTACCTACAAAGGATATCCCATCAGGCTAACAGTGGACCTCTCATCAGAAACAATGCAAGCAAGGAAATGGTGGGAAAACGTATTCAAAGTGTTGAGTGAAAACCAATTTCAACCAAGAATACTATATCTGGCAAGATTATCCTTCATATGAGAAGAGAAGACAAGAATATTTTCAGATGAACGAAACCTGAAAGAATTTACCAACACTAGACCAGGTCTCCAAGAAGTTCTGAAGGGGGTGCTATCCCAGGAAAACTAAATTCAGATACTCAGAAATAAGAGTTCTAAAACAGCTAAGAAAATGGCCAGCTTAATGGTAGGGACAAGTCCAGAGCTGAATGTTATCTTCCAGAATTTAAACAAAAAGATCAGACCACAACAGAAGATAAAGTACATGAGTTTGAACTGGTGAAATAGAATTTTATTTTTGACTGAAGCATTACTGACCTTATATGCTTTGTTTTCTAGTGTTAAGGAGTTCTTTCTTCTCTCAAGCTGTGGACAGGTTCATGTACATACTATTCTAACAGAATCCTAAACTGTTTCCTGGCTTTAGGTATTATGCAAAATTTTCTTAACATTTTGAAATTTTGATTTATTATAACTAAAACTGTCTTTCTTAAAATTAAAAAATGTATTTTAAAAAACTATTTAGTGGGAACCAGCAGTTAGCGTAATGGCTATGTCACTGGACTCCCATGTAGTCGACCGTGGTTCGCGTCCCGGATCCGGTGGCTTAAAACTCACGCCAGGCACGTGTGCATGCGTGCCCAAGATCCCGAGAGGAGAATGGAGGAGAAGGGATTGCGGCATGACCATCCCCCCTGGGGGGTGATTTCTCACTTTCCGTTGTCTCTCTCTGTCTGGCAAGCGCACATGCCCTATAGCAAAAACCTCTCAAAAAAAAAAGAAAAAGAAAAAGAAAAAGAAAAGAAAAGAAAAGAAAAGAAAAGAAAAGAAACAAACAAACAAAAAAACTATTTAGTGACCACAGTAAGCTACATAGCCTCAGCTATGTTCTATTTTATAGTATATTCATTCTACTCACAGTGTTTCATGCCTAAAGTAAATTTTTGTTCACAAATATGTATATATCAGCTGAACTTACTATTAAAAGTATTTAGATTAATTAAGATATTTTGTGAATCAATACAATGTGGGAAAGAATAAAGGAATCAAAAGTAACTGCAGATACCAGAGATGGGGTGGGGGAGGATGGGAAATGGCAGAGGGTGAAAAATAAGAGGAATACAATATATAACAAGAAATGGAAAATTATTTGTTGATGATAATATATATGATTAAGTCACCTAACAATGTATTCTGGCTGTAAATCCCATTTGCTATGAAATGGTGATGTTCAGTGAAAGTATGTAAAATAAATTAATTAATAACAATTTTTAAAAATAAAAAACCTCCGAGAGTAAGGTCAAAGACTGAGACGTCATTGACCGTGTGAGAGTCAGCACCTTGGACAGGTCAGTCATAGCTGGCATTCTTCAGATAGTCTTCACTCTAAGAGTCTAAACCTGTGCTGAACATCCATCTTGGTGAACCTGGCTCCACCATGCCCTTCCTATCCAGCACACACCTACGCTCAAAAGTTGAAAGGCTTAACACTATTAGTACAGCTTCTTCCACTCCTTAGGAAATCAGTGGTCTCCATCTGTTCTCGATTTTTCTCAATTCATGTCCGATGCATGTCTGATGAAGGGACTGTTGGTGGTCCTCAGGGGTCCTAGTGCTTCTTAGAGGCCTCATGCCCATGTCAGGGAGGAAAGCCTGTCTGGCCATGGTTTGATTATGTTTTTCTCCTCAGGTTTTCTATCCCTTTGACTCCCTTCATTTCCTGAGTCAGTCACCAAGTCTGAACAGCAGCCAAAGCCCTGACAATATTAGCAAGAACATTTGATTCCCTTCAATAAAGCTGGAGGCAGCTCTGTAAAATGATCAGTATTCACCCTAGATCTCTCTCCTGCTTCCCAAGGAACAGTCCTTGAACCCTTCCCCCTTTCATCACAGCAGCAGGGAGATGGTGGAGGAAACTCTTCACTTCAGCCTGGTTGCCTTTAGTCAAAAAAACCCTTTTTTAATTAACATGAATAACTGTTTTGTCTAAGCAAAATAAAAATAAAAATTCAAAGGCTAAAATCTCAATCCTAAACACAGAGCAGGTAGAATCTCTTAAACCTGTACGGATATCCAAAGACTGGGAGTTCTGAGAAGATGAAAGAAGACAGAAACTCAGGGCAATGTCACAGAAGAAGATGGTACGGGCGTCAATAGCTCAAGAATGAGTGTAAGTTATAGAAATGGAACTAAAGAAGGTGCATGAATAAAACTACAGATAACAACCAAGGTGGAACTAGGTAGACAGAGTGAAATATGAAGATGGAATGGGTCGGAAGGGAACATCAAAGAATACAAGCCACTGCTGCCAAATGTAAATAAGTAATTTAACTCAAACACATGTACCTCCACTCTCACACACATACAAGATCCTCAACTTTTCATTTTCCTGAACTACACGGGGATGAGTAGGTCACTTCCTTAAGTCTTCAGAACTGTGTGCCATGCCGAACTCAAGGTTCTAGTGTTGTGGCAGGAAATGGAAGAGAACATACAGAGCTTAGCAGAATCACAATAGCACCAGGGACATTTCTACTGAATACAGGCTAATTGCCTGATATAAAAAATTCTTTAGCAGTCTGTGAGGGTAACTTAATCTAACACAAGCAAACAAAAAACTACAGTATCTAGAAGGTTATATTGAATTCAAAGTAAAACATTTACTTATTATTATGGGCATTTACTTATTATGGGCACATGTATGCCTGACATGTTCAGGGAGATCTCTGGATGCAAACCTAGGACCTACCCATGTAAGTCAGTCTTACTAAGCACTGTATTTTACCGTTGCTCCACCATCTGTTCCTCAATGTGAAACATTTATTAATACTCAGTTCATATATATTTCTACTACCTCTGGGAGACTTTACAAGTCACAGAACATAAAATGGGAAGCAAGTGAAGGAAAAAGAGACTGTAGGCTCCTTAAAGCCTACTACAAAGATTTGGGCTGGTTGTCAGTACCGCTTTGCAAATAATTAGATGCTCACATGTTTTTCTCTCATCTGATCCTCCTGATACCATGAAGCAGAAAGGTAGGTTTATTTTTGTCGAGCTAATGAGGAAACTGAGACTACAAGAGGGATTGAGACTTCCTCAAGGTCAAATGGCTGTTAAGGAGCAAAGCAGTGTCTTCTGACATAAAGTCCAATGATCATTATGTGACACTTTGTTGTCTGTCCATGAGTGTAATTAAAATAAACTTAGCATTTGCCATCTTTTTATTTTGATTTTGTTTATTTAATTAATATTTATTATATACAGTTGCTAGAGAAAGAAGGTTGAGGGACCAGCAGTTGGAGTAATGGCTATGTCACTGGACTCCGATGTAGCTGACTACAGTTCGAATCCTGGACCTGGTGGCTTAAACTGATGCTGAGCACGTGTGTGTGTGTACCCAAGATCCCGAGAGGAGAATAGAGGAGAAGGGATTGTGGCATGGTCATCCCCTCTGGGCGGTAATTTCTCTCTTTCTGTCTCTCTGTCTTTCTGGTGAGCGCTCACACCCTATAGCAAAAAAAAAGAAAAAAAAAAAGGTTGAAAAGCCAAAGTCACTGTCTTAAAGGAGGTTGTAGATCATGAACAAAAGAAGAGGCAATACTAATTGAATGATTCTAATAAGAAAAAAGCAACAAGTCTTACATTTGAGGTAGAATGGAAGTTTGATGTCATTAGAAACAGAAATAATGGTGTATCTTTTGAGTTTTATGCACAGGGTTTTTTTTCTTTTAATGTCAGAGGCAGAGAGATAGCAGTGCCCACAGGGCCTGGTCACATGGCAATCCTTTTTCCTCTAAGTTTCCATCCCATGAGGACTCTGGGCATGAGCCTGTGCCTGGTGTGTTTTTCACGTCTCCAGAACAAGGGGCCAGGACTTGAACCCTGGTCAGTCATGGAGGATCCAGATTTCTCCACACATCATTTAACTACTGCACTATGGGGCCAGCTCCATACACGGCTTCTGTATAATGTTTCTGATAATCACCTGCCCTTAGAGTTAGAGTCTTTGGGCAGACTGGTAGGTTTGTTCTTGTCAAAGGGAATGACATATGCAAGGCAAAAAATTTGGGAAAAGCTGACATGTTCAAAAAACTATCAGTGATTCTGTTTTTCCTTTAGAATAAAATATAAGCCTAGAAAGATGGTGGAGTGAGGGGATACCAACCCAAAGTGGATCCTGCATGGCACTGAAAGCTCTTTAGCTGTGAGCCTTGGGTGAATCCCTGGACAAATGTGCCACAAGAGTGCTGTGACCAAGGCTGTATGTGAGAGGACATTCGGGCAGTGATGAGGACTGAGCCAATAGTGTGGCAGAGAAAGAGGATTGATGTGGGGAGACCAGCAAGAATGTTGTGCTGTAGTCATGGCAACAGATGAAGAGGTCTGAACTAAGGCAGTGAAAGAAGGAAAGCATCCAAATAGGCATTTAAAAGTAAAATCCACAGGACTTGGTGTTTGAATGTAGAGTGAGGGGGAGCCAGCCACCTGAAACAATGCTAAGTAATTTGAAAACAACCGTCAGTGCCTCAGGAACAGGCTGTATCTATTCACCTTTGGTTCCCTTTTTTTCTATACTGAACCTGGCACTTTTGGGGTCTTCAATGAAGGATTTCTGTAAAATCTGTCCACAAGTTTCCTTCTTATTTCCACCTGCAGTAGCATCTTGAACGTAGGACATGTCACTTGCTTATTTGTTTCTTATCTCTAGGAATACTTGGTTCAGGGGTTGAATTTTGGAGGTGCTCAAAAGGACCATAACGTTAGGAAGTTTTCCAGGTTTTCAAAAAATGATATGAGAAGGAAAAGTAAAGCAGACATTTAGATTGAAGTGAAATGATGGCAGTTGTTGGGAAGATCCTTTGCAAAAATGATCATGACCATTCTTCTTCCTCTCTGTATTTATATCCCATTAAATGAAACTTTGTATCTTCTTATCAAGGAGTGGAGTCTATTTCCTCACCTCTCAATCTGGGATGATCTTATGACTTACTTTAAGCAACAGAATGCAACAAAAATGATCATGTACTTGCATGCTTGTGCCTTGCACACTGATGCTTTCTCGGCTACTACTGAACAAGCCTGCTGGAAGCCAGGGGACCACATGGAGCAGAGACCAGCCATTCTAACTGAAGCAGCCCTCAGCCAACCTTAGCTGACTGCAGATGCATGAGTGAGCTTCTAGAAACCAGAAGAACTGTCCAGCTGAGCCCAGCCTACATTGTCAACTCAGAAACTTAGGAGCTAAATAAATAACTGGAACTTTAAGTGAAGCTAAGTGTAGACTATCTTTGTGAAAGGAATGTGTAAAACACTCTTCCATGGTTCCCTACTTGGAAGGAATTAGTACAGTAGAAGATGACCAGTTTCAGAGACATGAGTCCTGGTTGTCACACTACTAACACTATTACCTGCTGCATACCATGCCATCCATCATCCAAAGATGGAGACTTGTTCAAAAGGATACCAGAGGGTAAACAGGTCAACTTTTATACAGGAATACACCACTACTATGGTTCCACCACTGCTGGGGGTTAGGGCCGTTCTTTGGGGAATGAGCAAGACCCCTATGGTTTTTAAGTGACCCCAGGGTGTTTGTTACTAAGCATTGTTTTTTGAGCCTTAGGACTCAATCATTATAAAATCTCCAAGGAAGTGTATGTGTTTGTATGTGTAGTGACAATGAAACAAAAATTCATGTTAAATGTATATATTGACATTTTGTGTACTTTTCTGTTGGTCTGATATACTTCCTAATTTAAAATTAAAATTTTAACCTGGTAAAAAATATATTACATTTTCTTATTGTAATAGCATTACTTTAATCTTCTCCCTTATACTGTTCCACAGTATCCCAGGAGATACTGTGCTAATACTACCTTTTCCACTCGGTACCATGTTAGGACATACAAGGTCAGCAAACCATATTTAATATAACCCTCTTTTACAGAACGTCACTTTTTAAAATGCATTCACTCAACAAATCTTATTAAGTATCTTCTATATAACATGTATTGCTCTGGACCAAAATGAACAAAAAATGCTCCTGCTATCATAGATTATATTCTAAAGAATAAAATGCAAACAAAGATATAACAATGCCAGCAATGATATGTGCCATAAAGTAAAATCAAGCATGCATAGGGGTGGGAGAGGAATGGAGAAGACTCTTCTAACTGGGGTGGTCAAAGAAGGTCCACTGGTAAAGGAACATCTGAACAGAGCCTGAATGAAGGGACACTGGAGGCAGAGTGTCGCAGTGCAATCACTGGGTTCCTTGTCTATTCGTCCTTTTTTTTTTTTTTCCTGCAACCTTTTGAATATAGGATAGGAACAATGTCCTATTTCTATGCCAAGCCTAGTGCAGTGCCACACATAGTAGGGGCACTCAATGTTACTAGATGCATGGACGGGTAGAGAAATGGATGGATGGATGGAGAAATAGATAGATAGACAAATAGATGAATTCCTCTTTAAAGTTCAGCAAATAGTGAGAATTCAGCAAATACTGAAGGGATTACCTTCTCAGACAGGCTTACCCTACTCATGCCCTCTACTACCACATTCCACCCCACCCCAACCAGCAGCTCTCCCTTCCCCTTATCCTGCTAAATTTTTCCCTTGTTCAAGAGCGATAAATGCCTTCTGCCATACCACATCATTGAAGCGCTTATGTCTTCCATTGTTTGTCTGTCTCTGTCACTGGACTGTAAGATCCTGGAGGACAAGGATTTTGTCTGTTTTGCGCATTTCATAGCCCGAGCACTCATCTCATTGCCCATTACAGAGCAAGAGCAAAGACAGATGTTGGAATGCTAGAACGTGACCCTGTCCAGCTCAGTTTTCCTAGAGACTGAACCAAAATGTGTCTGGTCCCTTTTCTGCCTGTCTTCTCCTGCAAGCTGTCTGTTTTTAGGATGATCCATCAGTCATTTGTTTGCCCAGAAATTGTGGGTTATTTTCATGAATAATTTACATATAAAACCATAAATGGGCCAGTCTGTGACATGGTGGTTAAGGCAACTGGATCCCATGGCTGACTGTGCAGTTCGAGCTCTGGACCTAATGGCTTGAAAAACATGCCAGACGTGTGTGCTTGTGTACCCAAAATCCCAAAAGCAGGAGAGAGAGAGAGAAGGGATTGCAGCGTAACCATTCCCCATGGAAGGTGCTTTCTCACTTTCCCTCTCTCTGTCTCTCTCCAGCAAGTGCACATGCCCTCTAGCAAATTTCTTTTAAATCATAATATTATTTGGTAATGTAAAAATTCAAGCAAACCCAATACACAGAGAAATGATAAAACCAGAAATAGAATACTTTAAAAATATATAACACTTCTTGTTTATAAATTAAAGCAGAATTGTTTATTTATGAACCAATAATGGTATTAACTATTAAAATATATAAGAAAGATCCAATAGAAAAATTACAAGATATAGTCAAACTATCATTTGTCAACCCTTTTCCTTTCCAGTGTGTTAGTCATGGTGAACACGTTTCCTGATCCTGTCCATCAGTCATACCCTGCTGCCAGTATCCTGTCATGAACTCCACATGTCACTCATAACAGGATTCTGACAGGTTTCTGACAGTTACTTCTGTTCACTAATGCTCTGGTTTCTTTGTAATCTAGTTAAGATCGCATTAACTTAACTAGGCTAGAGATACTCATTTTCAGACAAAATCAGCCTTTCACACAGGGTAATGCACATTAACTGAAATTGCTCCTTTTCTTTACAGGTCCCTTTCAAATCCTCATATTTGGATTTCTTTGTAACCTAGTTAAGGTTTCATTAGCTTAACTAGGCTGGAGATATTCTTGTCAGTGAAAATTTGCTTTCAGCCTGAAATTATCCACCGCACTCTTTTGGAAATGGCTGCATTTTCCTCGCAGTCTAAATTAGATTAACTAATTTCAGACTGCTCTCCCCTCTAAACTACAATTTGCCAAGATGGCCCGGAGATGGCATCTTTCTTCCAGAAACCTGTCTTTCTCCTAACACTTTATTCCCCAGTCAGAATTTTCGTTTATAGCCTCCTCACCACTGTCTCCCCCAGTACCATGTAAAGACCATACATATGTTGCCTGTCTGAATTACATGTAAATACAATATATTACATGACTTCTTCAGTTCCAAGTTTAGAAAATCATCACACAATTTGGGCTTACAGAAGAAACTTTGATTCATGATTTTGTGATCTGATTTTTCAGTAAAACAAAACAACTGCAAAATTTAGAAATAAAAATTTAAAAAAAAACTACTATGGTGAAAATCAAGATTTTAGGTTAAAAACAAAAAAACAAAAATAAAGTGACTCAAACAAAACTAAAACTCTTAAGGAAACAACTACATATGTAGTGTCATCGGTAAATGTGGTAAAGATCTGCTTAAATCCTTTCCTTCCCCACCACTGAATACTGTTTTTTTAAAAAAAATTCTGTAGTCATAGATGCGGACCTTTGGAAATTAAATTTGGAAAGGCTTCGTGACAGAGACTGTTTGTGAAATCATCTTTCCTAGGTAACTATTGTGACAAAGCAAGATTGTCACAGCAGTATGTCCTGGGGTTGCATTCATTACACACACTTTCCACTCGAGTGAATTTCACAATTGGCGACGTGGTAGAGCAAGGTGGTGGACAGATAGGACAGGGCGAGAAGAGGACAGAACAAGAGAGAGGGAAGGCAGCAGAGAGGCAGAAAGCATGAATGACACAGACAGCATGGTGACCTGGTGCTCGTGCTGGGCCTCCATGCGTACAACAGAGGGTGTGAGCCTGAAGGAGCCCCATGACCCTGCTGGCCCTGGAGGTGTCGCAGCGAGCATCTTGGTGCACAGAGCATGGTGCCGGTGCTTAGAGAGAAGCGTTTTGGCCCAGTGTGGCTCCTGAACAGTTGTGTCATCTGATGCTCAGCTGAATGGAAAGCAGTCTGTTCCCACACCAAGGGAAAGGCTGTGTGCTGGTTTCCCCATGGTGTGGCCTGAAGATGACTCCGAAGAAGTCACTTTCATCTTACAGTCAGCTTTAGAATCCACGCTATTGTGATCCTCCTTCATACTACCTAAAAGATTCATGGAAAATCTAGGTAAAACTGGGTTTAGAAGGTTATATAGAGGGCAAGAGATTTTTTTTTTCCTTTATGAGTAATTTACTTTGCAAAATGGGGAGTGACTATACCCCTTGAAGGGTTGCAATGTAAATGTACTTTCTAATGATAAAAAATGTAATTCTATTAGTGTAGATGAGTATACACACTGCTAGTACATGCATACTTGTGTGACTTTTCTCTTATCTTATTCCACATAGAAGAGAAACACAGGAGGGGCCAGCAGGTGGTGTGATGGTGGACCACAATTTGAGAATGGAAGAAAAGGCATGGCCATCCACCCTGGTGATTATTTCTCTTTCCTTCTTACTGTCTCTCTCTCTCTCTCTTTCTCTCTCTCTCTCTCTCTTTCTCTCCCTCGCTCCCACACTCCTTCCCTGGCAAATGCATGCACCCTATGGCACAAAACTAAAACAACAACAACAAAAGAACAGAAACACAGCAGACTTTAAGGAAGCAAAGAATTAGAGGGGTGTGTGTGTGTGTGTGTGTGTGTGTGTGTGTGTGTGTAGTGTTATGAGTGTGGACACTTACCCAAGACCTATATCTGTAGTGGTTGCAGTGAGAATAGGGAAGAAATACAGAAAATGACTGACGCATGATTCCTACTCATAAGATAACAATACACCTTCCATAAAGCTGGTCATTGAGTTAAGCCCTGGAAGTGGGCACTAGCCTAAGAGATATTGATTGTCTAACTAACATTTTAGATAAAATAGGAAAGAATAGAGCTGGTGATGATACCAGACTTGATGAATAACTTCCAAGAATTATTGAAAATGGTCTCAACTTGTACCTAGATCTTTGTTTTTTGTTGAGTCATCAGAAAAGTCATGACGCATCTTTGCATAGAAAACACAGAAAAATATAGCATAAATTTCCTAATGGCCTAATAGTATTTCTCTACCTAGTTTTCTGTAGCATGATTTACTCTTTTCCATATTCAACTATTTTGGTAAAGGTTTCTGTTTTGTTTTGTTTTTAAGTAAATAAGTGAAGACCCCTTGTGGTGGCACAGGCAGTGGGACACTGTGAAGCTGGAACCATATGGGAAGGCCTGGGTTAGGATCCTGGGTTAGCCCGAACCCACTGGGCACACCCACAGGGTGCACCCATGACTGTGACTGGTTGGAAGGCTGGAGTGAGGGGCTTATGTGAGGTACCCTGTTGAGAGTCCTTTCTCAAGAAATAGATGAATAAACTTTTGGGCGACAAAAGCAAATAAATGAATGAAAAATTTAGATATAAGATCTGGGTCACATGCCACAAAACAAAGTGAGTGCCTTCTCTTCCACCACCACCTTTGTGACAGCATGTTCAAACTGCAGGTCTCATCTGGTTAACTTTCTTAAAACTCAAAAGTTTAAAATGCCAGTCTAATGTCAAAAGTGGTAGTTAATATAAAATAATCATCAAGGCTACTTTAAGTAAACATTCATAATTTAAGTTACTAATTAAACTGACCTCTTTAAGTGCTCTCATTGTGAAGTAAATGCTATTAATATAGAGTGGCCAGAAAAATCATGACGTATTTCGTCTATGTAAAAATGCATCATGACTTTTCCAACTATCCAATCATTTCCTAGCCACATCCGTTCTCCTTTTACATTCTTTATAAAATACTGATCATCTGTACCAGAGATTTTATCATAAAATTAACTCTCTCTGTAAATTTGTTTGCATGTTCGTGGGATTTTGATAAATACTCTGTCATTAATTCAGATCCTATTAGTAATGAATTTGTGCCAGTTTGTCAGGGGTAAGGTTAAAATGTAGCTGTCTTCTCACTGCAAAAGGAAAGCAAGGAATGGGACACATTTGTAATCTTTTATTTACTTTAGGACATAATTTCTTTCTGAGCTCTTTTTCATGACATGTTTGTATGCAATGTGCTCATTATAGCTAGTATTAATCTCATCGTAAAAGTCGAACCTACTTTTTTACTATATTTTGTTAGCCTTCAGTTCGAGTTCATTAACTAACTAATAGGAAATCATCAGAGACATAATAGGGCCTTGTTCATCTCTGTAACTTTACAACCAAGACAACTGAGGTCTAGAAAGTTTGTTGACTTGCACCAGGTTCCACATCCTGCCAGAGGTAGAGTCAGGTCTGACAGGTCTTTTGATACCCAAGTTTGAAATCTTTTTTTTTTTTAATTTATTATTATTATTACTATTTGAGAGGTTTTTTGCTATAGGGCGCGTGTGCTCACCAGATAGACAGAGAGAGACAGAGAGACAGAAAGCGAGAAATCACCCCCCAGGGGGGATGACCACGCTGCAATCCCTTCTCCTCCATTCTCCTCTTGGGATCTTGGGCACGCACACACACGCGCCTGGCGTGAGTTTAAGCCACCGGGTCCAGGACTCGAACCACGGTCGACTACGTGGGAGTCTAGCGACATAGCCATTACGCTAACTGCTGGTCCCAAGTTTGAAATCTTTACACTCTCCAGTGGCTCTCAAACTGATCTTTGACTTCTGAGTATCTGCAAATGTTGGGTGCTGGGCCTTCCAAATCTATCGCTATTATTTTATACTTGAGCCTTGCTTAAAAGGTCTTTTGAACAAATAAGTAAATAATCCAGGCTTAATCATACACACACACACACACACATATTATTTTTTAATTTCAAAGTAAAAAACAAAAAGACATGCTAAGCCAGCCCACCGACATCATAGTGCAGGGAGTCAGATCCACATGGTCAAATGCAGTTTGAATTCCAGCCCGAGCGGCTTGAAAAATATGCCAGGCAAGTTCACATGTATGCCTCCAAATCCCAATAGATTGGGAGAACTAGAGAAGGGATTGTGTGCTATAACCACACCCTGTTGAGGGTTGCTTCCTACCTCTTCTTCTTCTCTCTAGCAAGTGCATAAGCCTCTCAGGATTTTAAATGCCTAGAATATGTTGAAAACCTATCATAAGTCTTCATGGTAGAATGGAATTTCATATAAGTTGGATCCCTTAAAATGATGATCCCTTAGTGACTAAACAGTCATAGGATCAGGAGTTCTGAGTTCAAGTTCAAGTCTTAAGGTCAGGGACCTGAGACCAACACCTCAAATTCTGCGACCAAGGACAAGTTACCTAACCACTCTTACCCTCAGTATTCTAATTTGTAAAATGGAACTTACAAAAGGTTAAATGGGATGATCCATGTTAACTGCTATAGATACGGTCAATTGTTTCTGTCACCAGAGAAGAAAATTCTAAATTACCACCTAGTGAGGAGCCAATAAATTCTGTATTTTCAAACTTGCCATATTTCAAGCTGCCCTTCCCCTGTAGTATGAATAAGTAATTTTATTTTGCTCCCAAGGAGGTTTGAGAGCTAAATCACAGGTCAAAATCACAAACCCTCCTGGTTGCAACAGGGCCTTGGGTAGCCAACCCCACAGTTTTCTCTACAGTACAGAGTAGAGGGGCTTAAAAATGGTTTTCCTGGGGTCAGCAGATGGTGTAGCAGTTACATCGTTGGACTCCCACATGACAATCATAGTTCAAGTCCCAGTCTCAGTGTCTTGAAACTTACATGGGGCACGTGCATACATGCCCAAGATCCCGAGAGGAAAATGGGGGAGAAAGGATTGTGGTGTAGCCATCCCCCTTGGGGGGTGATTTCTCACTTTCCTTCAGACTATCTCTGTCTCTCTCTCCAACGAGTACACACACCTTAAGGCAAAGACCTTTAAAAAAAATAAAAAGTTTTCCCATCACAACTGTGGCCTATGACAAGCCTGATTCTGAGCTGGCCAGATGGGGAAAGGGCAGTGATCTGGGCACTAACCTGGCTTTATATTCTGGGGTTGCAAACGAGTCCAACAGTAGGATTTGAGAAGTAGTGACCCACAGGCGACCCTGGGGTGGGCACGGTCTGGCTTTGAAAACTCATAGTCAGAATCCCAGGACTGGTCAGAGGTCACAGAGTGTCTTGTTTCATTTGCCCAGTTCAGCATAGCATGCATTTATTGTACGTAGCTGCATCAGATGCAACATGAGGTGAACAGTACAAGGACAGCAGGTCTACATTGTGGTTCTCAAAGTATAGCCTCAGCATCACCTGGGAGCTTGTTAAAATGCATTCTCAGATCTGCTGAATCAGGAACCCAGACAGTAGGCCCACCAACCTGTGTTTTAAAAGCCTCCCAGGTGAATCTGATATCGCTGAAGTTTGAGAACCTGTAGTATAAAATGTGTTTAAGAGGAGTGGCTAGACATGGACAATGAAAAACAAAATAATGACAGAAAGTTGGCAGTCCATCAGGATAGATATCACAAAAATTCCCTAGTATAAAGAGCCTACAAACGGTGGGCAGAAGAGTCAATCAAGCTGAGAGAAACTGAAGACTGACGCAATAGGAGATAGGTCAGACAGTTTCACACCTCACTGACTGCAGAAATTCAAACAGGAAAAAAACAGGAATGATTGAGTTGTCCATATGTGAGAAGAGTTTTGTTTAAAGTGGATACTGAGAAGCCAAACAGCAATGCAGAAGAAAAATACAATATTCCGTGAGGCAATCCCACATGAGAAGGTTCCAGGTTCAAGTCCAAAGACTTCCTTGATTACACCAGACACTCGTGATCTGAGGCTGGCTGAAGGCTGGGAGTGGATCATGGCATCAGGCTCCTGTTGAGGATGCTGTCTCTCTCTCTCTCTCTCTCTCTCTCTCTCTCTCTCTCTCTCTCTCTCTCCATAAGAAAATATGTCACAACATAAAGTGGTAGTTAATATAAAATAATCATCAAGGCTACTTTAAGTAAACATTCATAATTTAAGTTACTAATTAAACTGACCTCTTTAAGTGCTCTCATTGTGAAGTAAATGCTATTAATATAGAGTGGCCAGAAAAATCATGACGTATTTCGTCTATGTAAAAATGCATCATGACTTTTCCAACTATCCAATCATTTCCTAGCCACATCCGTTCTCCTTTTACATTCTTTATAAAATACTGATCATCTGTACCAGAGATTTTATCATAAAATTAACTCTCTCTGTAAATTTGTTTGCATGTTCGTGGGATTTTGATAAATACTCTGTCATTAATTCAGATCCTATTAGTAATGAATTTGTGCCAGTTTGTCAGGGGTAAGGTTAAAATGTAGCTGTCTTCTCACTGCAAAAGGAAAGCAAGGAATGGGACACATTTGTAATCTTTTATTTACTTTAGGACATAATTTCTTTCTGAGCTCTTTTTCATGACATGTTTGTATGCAATGTGCTCATTATAGCTAGTATTAATCTCATCGTAAAAGTCGAACCTACTTTTTTACTATATTTTGTTAGCCTTCAGTTCGAGTTCATTAACTAACTAATAGGAAATCATCAGAGACATAATAGGGCCTTGTTCATCTCTGTAACTTTACAACCAAGACAACTGAGGTCTAGAAAGTTTGTTGACTTGCACCAGGTTCCACATCCTGCCAGAGGTAGAGTCAGGTCTGACAGGTCTTTTGATACCCAAGTTTGAAATCTTTTTTTTTTTTAATTTATTATTATTATTACTATTTGAGAGGTTTTTTGCTATAGGGCGCGTGTGCTCACCAGATAGACAGAGAGAGACAGAGAGACAGAAAGCGAGAAATCACCCCCCAGGGGGGATGACCACGCTGCAATCCCTTCTCCTCCATTCTCCTCTTGGGATCTTGGGCACGCACACACACGCGCCTGGCGTGAGTTTAAGCCACCGGGTCCAGGACTCGAACCACGGTCGACTACGTGGGAGTCTAGCGACATAGCCATTACGCTAACTGCTGGTCCCAAGTTTGAAATCTTTACACTCTCCAGTGGCTCTCAAACTGATCTTTGACTTCTGAGTATCTGCAAATGTTGGGTGCTGGGCCTTCCAAATCTATCGCTATTATTTTATACTTGAGCCTTGCTTAAAAGGTCTTTTGAACAAATAAGTAAATAATCCAGGCTTAATCATACACACACACACACACACATATTATTTTTTAATTTCAAAGTAAAAAACAAAAAGACATGCTAAGCCAGCCCACCGACATCATAGTGCAGGGAGTCAGATCCACATGGTCAAATGCAGTTTGAATTCCAGCCCGAGCGGCTTGAAAAATATGCCAGGCAAGTTCACATGTATGCCTCCAAATCCCAATAGATTGGGAGAACTAGAGAAGGGATTGTGTGCTATAACCACACCCTGTTGAGGGTTGCTTCCTACCTCTTCTTCTTCTCTCTAGCAAGTGCATAAGCCTCTCAGGATTTTAAATGCCTAGAATATGTTGAAAACCTATCATAAGTCTTCATGGTAGAATGGAATTTCATATAAGTTGGATCCCTTAAAATGATGATCCCTTAGTGACTAAACAGTCATAGGATCAGGAGTTCTGAGTTCAAGTTCAAGTCTTAAGGTCAGGGACCTGAGACCAACACCTCAAATTCTGCGACCAAGGACAAGTTACCTAACCACTCTTACCCTCAGTATTCTAATTTGTAAAATGGAACTTACAAAAGGTTAAATGGGATGATCCATGTTAACTGCTATAGATACGGTCAATTGTTTCTGTCACCAGAGAAGAAAATTCTAAATTACCACCTAGTGAGGAGCCAATAAATTCTGTATTTTCAAACTTGCCATATTTCAAGCTGCCCTTCCCCTGTAGTATGAATAAGTAATTTTATTTTGCTCCCAAGGAGGTTTGAGAGCTAAATCACAGGTCAAAATCACAAACCCTCCTGGTTGCAACAGGGCCTTGGGTAGCCAACCCCACAGTTTTCTCTACAGTACAGAGTAGAGGGGCTTAAAAATGGTTTTCCTGGGGTCAGCAGATGGTGTAGCAGTTACATCGTTGGACTCCCACATGACAATCATAGTTCAAGTCCCAGTCTCAGTGTCTTGAAACTTACATGGGGCACGTGCATACATGCCCAAGATCCCGAGAGGAAAATGGGGGAGAAAGGATTGTGGTGTAGCCATCCCCCTTGGGGGGTGATTTCTCACTTTCCTTCAGACTATCTCTGTCTCTCTCTCCAACGAGTACACACACCTTAAGGCAAAGACCTTTAAAAAAAATAAAAAGTTTTCCCATCACAACTGTGGCCTATGACAAGCCTGATTCTGAGCTGGCCAGATGGGGAAAGGGCAGTGATCTGGGCACTAACCTGGCTTTATATTCTGGGGTTGCAAACGAGTCCAACAGTAGGATTTGAGAAGTAGTGACCCACAGGCGACCCTGGGGTGGGCACGGTCTGGCTTTGAAAACTCATAGTCAGAATCCCAGGACTGGTCAGAGGTCACAGAGTGTCTTGTTTCATTTGCCCAGTTCAGCATAGCATGCATTTATTGTACGTAGCTGCATCAGATGCAACATGAGGTGAACAGTACAAGGACAGCAGGTCTACATTGTGGTTCTCAAAGTATAGCCTCAGCATCACCTGGGAGCTTGTTAAAATGCATTCTCAGATCTGCTGAATCAGGAACCCAGACAGTAGGCCCACCAACCTGTGTTTTAAAAGCCTCCCAGGTGAATCTGATATCGCTGAAGTTTGAGAACCTGTAGTATAAAATGTGTTTAAGAGGAGTGGCTAGACATGGACAATGAAAAACAAAATAATGACAGAAAGTTGGCAGTCCATCAGGATAGATATCACAAAAATTCCCTAGTATAAAGAGCCTACAAACGGTGGGCAGAAGAGTCAATCAAGCTGAGAGAAACTGAAGACTGACGCAATAGGAGATAGGTCAGACAGTTTCACACCTCACTGACTGCAGAAATTCAAACAGGAAAAAAACAGGAATGATTGAGTTGTCCATATGTGAGAAGAGTTTTGTTTAAAGTGGATAATGAGAAGCCAAACAGCAATGCAGAAGAAAAATACAATATTCCGTGAGGCAATCCCACATGAGAAGGTTCCAGGTTCAAGTCCAAAGACTTCCTTGATTACACCAGACACTCGTGATCTGAGGCTGGCTGAAGGCTGGGAGTGGATCATGGCATCAGGCTCCTGTTGAGGATGCTGTCTCTCTCTCTCTCTCTCTCTCTCTCTCTCTCTCTCTCTCTTGCTCAATAAGGAAATAGGTGATTAAACTTAAAAAAAAAAAAAAGTAGACACTGAGCCTTCTCTTCTCTCTGTCCAAGAGAGAAAATTTTATTTAAATACATCCAAAAGAGATTCTTTGTCAACCAAGGGGCTAAGTCACCAGCTAAATGAGCATCATCCTGGACACTCTGTCCTCCTTGGAGGACATCAGGAAGAGTTGGGCTGGAGGGAAGAGCTTGAGCTCAAGGATAAAATATGCATTTGTAAAATTAGTAGATACCTTGGACCTATCCCAAGGGATTCCTCTCAGAAGGTCTCAGTAGAGGCTCTGCAAATATGATTTTTTTGAAAATGTATTTTAAAATTTATTCATTAATTTCTTTAATGAGAGGGAGAGACATCAGATAGGGTTCTTCCATGCCACAATCCTTCTGCCCACCTTCCAGCTAGCCAAGATCATGGGTATGCCTGATGTATGGTGATGAACCTGGGATCCAATCCCCAGGCATTTCCATTTGGCTCCAGCATCATGCAGCAGCAGCCTACCACCCATGTCACTGTCACTGGACCTGAATATGGATTTTTAACCAAGGAGCTCAACTATCCTGGTGCAGTTCAGTTTGAGAAACACTGGTTTCTTTACCCATCATTCAACAGCAGGAAGGTTGGACTCAATAATACCTAAAGCTCTATCAATCCTTTAATCCAATAGTTCTTTGTTTATAATCATATTTTGACATAATTTTTAAATTTCTACTAGAAATCAAGACTAATTTTGTTTTGTTTCCCTTTCTTTTTATGATAGAAAGGACATATATATGCATGGGGAGGGGCAAGAAAACTCTTCATAAATTTTGTCAAACTGCAAATCCCTTTTTCTCAGTCCCCCAGCTCCTCAGGATCCTGAAGGTCCCTAGGTGCATGCCTGGTGTGTTTTTCAGGCCAACCAAGGATCCAAATCATGGTCACCATATGGCCTCCGGCACTGAGCACTGCAGGGCACTAGCATTACTGCTGCAACATGGCAGCTGAGTGAAGACTAATTTCTGAAGTAGAAAAGCATCACTGAAATACCAGGTCAAGGTAGAATGGGCTATTGAAAACCCAGTGGAAGCTTTCTGGGCTTTTCAAGACAAAAGCCTTGCCATAAGTTCTGTTTTGTTCTGTTTTGTTTTGTTTTTTTTTTCCTACTTATAAAGGAGATGCATTTGAAATGCAGTCCCATTTCCCTTAAGTCGAATGATGGAAATGATTAATCAGTGATTAATCACCAAATCACTAGACACGAGAGTTGTAGGGACCTTAGTAGTGGTCACCCCGTGCGTCTCCCAGCCACTGCCTGCAGTCACTTCTTGGCTTTTAGGGATGAAGAACACACCAGTCGGGGGTGGTCAGTCCATTGGTTAGAGTTCTTCCTCAGAGTGAGCTAAGTAGTCACGTTCCTTCCTTAGAGAAATGACAGATTAGTTTGCTACCTTCAGACTTAATGGAAATGTTGTTCTTTTTTAGGAGGGAGAGGTTATGAGAAATTAAAGAGAAAAGCCTTAGTTGGATTATGCAGATAAAATAGATGACAAGGAGAGCAAAACCTTGTCCTTTTTTCTTCTTCACATTCCCTTCCCCACACTTGGTGACTTGAGTAAACCATGTCGTTTGCTAAGTAGAAGCAAACTTCCCTTGTGGACAGGGGAAGAAAGAAAAGCCCATTTTTGTTTGTTTTAGGTTTTTTTAATCCTTAGATGTCATTTTATTCCTTCATTTCTGTGGCCTTTTGTCTCTGCCAGTTTCCATAGCAACAACAACCAGCAAGCCGTTTGAATCCCTCTCTCCAGCTTGTGCGTAGATAACTCCAGACGGGGTCAAAAACAGCTCTGGGTGGAGGAAGGAAGTAGAAGATTCCTTTCCTTCTCATCTGTGTTTATGTGCAGATTTGCTGTGAAGATGCATATATGTGTCTGTGCATTGATCTCGCTCACATTTTTTTGACTGAAAGTGATTTTTTTTTTTTTTTTTTTAGAGCCTGTCTTTGTTTCCGATTTGGGGGAAAGGAGAAGCGAGTTTCATATTTAGTGACATAGTCGAGAACATATGATACATAATTCATACAATATTGAAAAAGTAAGGAACCTCAAATGATCTTGCAGAAATAACACATACGGTATTCTGTCTGCACCTGGGAAGGAAGGAATCTATTTTCTCAAAGTGCACTAGGCTCATGCAATATTTATAAAACCCATCAATGACTCACCAAACCATTAGGTACAATTCCATGGCAAGGCATGATAGCTGCTGGGACTTTACTTTCTCTTTTTTGCTTTAGTGTTTTTTGGTTGCAATGATATTAGTGTGTTTTGTGCTTTCATTAGACATTTTTCCTGATGTGAAGACTGCTACATGTAAAGGTACGGCCACAACTAGGATCCTCGGAGGAACGACAGCTGTTGACATAGGTCATTTTTTACTAAGATTGAAATAAGCATGATTTTACTACTTTTTAAAACATAAAATATTATTTTAAAATAATACCATTAATATAGCTATAGATACCAAATTCTAATAGCAGTAAAACTTATAGATGAACTTTCTAGACCAAACTGTTAAAGAAAGAAGTTTTTAAACAGGGTTTTGCCTTAGCACATGCGCTTGCTAAAGAGACAGAGAGAGAGACAGTGAGAGGGAAAGTGAGAAATCACCCCTAGGCCACATTGCAGTCCCTTCTCCTCCGTTCTCCTCCCAGAATCTTGGGCAAGCATGCACACGTGCTCGGCATGATTTTCAAGCCACCAAGTCCAGGACTCAAACTGTTGTTAGCCATGTGGGAGCCCAGCAACGTAACCACTAAGCCATCTTCTGGCCCTAAGAAATAAGTATTTCAGGAGTTGGTAGTTATATTAGTTTCTGCTATTGATGTAACAAATTAACACAAACATGGTAGCTTAAAACAACACAAATTCATTATTTTAAAATTGATATATAGTAATTACACATTACGGAAAACAATATAGATTCCATATAAAACGAAACATAGATTTTTTTTATCTTACAGTTGGGTAGCCCAGAAGTCCAAAATGAGTTTTATGTGGCTAAAAGCAAGATGTCACCTTTCTCAGGGGGCTCTAGGAGAAGGTCCTTGCCTTTCTCCAACTTCTAGAAACAGTCTGTATGCCTGTGCTCATGGTTCCTGCTTTCATCTTCAAAGCCAACCGCACAACATCTTCACATTTCTCTTTAACTTAATCACATCCACGAGGTTCCCTTTGCATGTAGGATAACATGTCCACAGGTTCCAGACATTAAGATGTGTACATCCTGGGGATCATTATTTTGCCTACCATAGAACCTCTTTCATAAAATTATGCTAACAATAATTATGGGGCTTTTAAAGTTTATTTATTGCTTGTATAAGAAAGCAAGAGAGACAGAGAAAGAGCACCCTTAAAAGGTTCTTGATGCTTCAAACCTCCCACCATCCCAGTCAGCCCCAGATTATGGCACACACATACATGGTGTCTTCAGGGAGATTTCCGGAAGTGAACCCCAAACCTTCCCACCTGGGCTTGCCTCACACAGCATCTCATTTTATTGTTGCACCACTATCCAGCCCCAAGAATCATGTTTTAATTTGAACCTGATCTCACACCAAGACTTTGATTAAATGGCCTTTTCCAGCTTGCCCTAAATCCTATTACAATCCAGTGTCCTGGTCTTTGACTTCAAGCCAAATCGACAGCAAATGCTTCGCAGTTTCTACCAGTATGAGTCCAACCATTGAAGGGCAGTCTGCGGCTGTACCAGGCTCTGCCTGCTCCTCTCTCTCTGCCCACATCTGCCCTCCTCTCAGACAAGTGCTCTTCATTGCTTGTTCCCACACCTATACCACTGACGATGGTTTCGAGCAACAGGTGACAGTCCTTAAAGATGGGGTGAGAATTTGCATTAACGTTCAACTTCTCCTTCCTGAAGTACATGAATGCTCTTCCTTTTCTATTTGAGTTTATATTTGCACCTATAACTTTATAAATTCACTATTTTTATTAAGAATTATTTATTTACTTATTTATTTTAATTTGATCAGAAAGGGACAGAGTGAGAGAGAGAGAGAGAGAGAGAGAGAAAGGGAAAGTGAGAAAGCAAGCCACCAGGTCCAGGACTCAAACTGTGGTAGGCCATGTGGGAGCCCAGAGCCCTTAACTCCCACACCACCCGCCAGCCCCCAAATCCCTATTTTTTAAATCTCCTTTGCTAATTTCAATACCTTTTAGTAGATTTTTTTTACTGGAATATAGTCTTGGCTTTCTGATCTGCTTGGCTTCACTTCTGAAATTTACACTTACCCCAGCAGCTGGAGTAGCTGATCTCCTAAGCTGTCACTAACCCCAGTTGCCTCCTGACTATTCCTCTCTGGATGCCCCACCATGGGCCTGCCCACAGCAGCACACTGCCCATACCTCTGACTCTATCATCTGAATTCAAGCGGCTTCTGCCATAACATCCCAGCTATGCGAGCTGTCCACTCCCTGGTTTCAGACCCATTCCCTTGGTAGGCTCATTGTCCACTCTCCAGTAAGAAGAAAGCCAAAAAGATGGGAAGCAGCACCAAGGACTATCGCTATAACTGTCCCCAACTCAGGTGTGAAGAAATTCATACCTGGATATTCACAATGCACACATGTCAAAGGCACATATTCTTTCTCTCTCTCTCTCTCTCATAAACACATATATGCACACACCTTTTCTCCCCCACACCTGCCATGGAAGTCCCCACAAGTTTCTGAAATAATTATTTACATTTTAATAGACAGATCTGCTCCTAGATCAGAGGTAGCTCCCCATTGACAATCATTCGTGATGGTTGAGAAATGTGCCCAGAGAAACACACGTTCAAGACTTCGTTGTCTAAAATATAATAAAATGAGACTTCCAATGCAGAGATGCCATCGCCAATCAACCTGCAATGGTTCTGACAGCTGTGAGAGGTGGCATGCTCAAGTCGACCCCATGACCCTCTGCACACGTCAGGCACCACACTGCCACAAGACCCGGTGACTGGCCAGTAAGAGAGTTGGGTCATGGCTCTCCCTGTGACTCCACACCACATATGATATCATGAGCCCACTCAGAAAGTTCATCAGGTTATACCTCACAGGCAATGTGGCCCTGACACTTGGAATCACTAAAAAGGGAGTTTTTCTTTTGTTCAAAACAAGGTGAAAAAACAGCCATTACTCTAGCCTTCCACCAAAATCCAAAGTCAAATAGAGGGTGCTAACATCCCAGGTGCTTTCATTCCTATCTTAATGAGATGTTTCTGGCCAGAACAAAAGTCCCCTTCAACTTGAACTCCAAAGATTACTTTCATATGCTTTTTTGATTTCCAAGGAAGAAAACAAAATTGGGAGTAAATAAAAGGGAAGGTTGAGAGAAAGTTTGATTATATAAGTGACTAATTTACAATGTTTCTCCACTGATTATGATCACTTTTAAACTAAATAGGCTTATTAGTGAAGGCTTAAACTGCATCATGACCAAAATCCTACTTTGCCTCTCCTCTCTTACACCTCTACTACTCTAATTAACTTCTATCACAGAATTTCAAAAATAACCTTGCTTTTAACAATATCAAGCCATCTTGTGGTATCTGCTAGGTCTCTTTTGAATATTGTCTGCTTGTTGTTTGCATTGGACTAAAAGGCTTTAATCAGGCTCCCATGGCCTCTTTATTTTCTTTATTGTTTTTTAAATTTTTGTCAGAGGGTACGTGCACTCACCAGAGGTGGAATAATGAGAAAGTATCCCCCATGGGGCATGTCATACTGCAATCCCTGTTCCTCCATCAACCCTTCCTTTCAGGATTTGGGGCATGCATGCACATGATCCTAATGTGTTTCTCAATCCACCAGGCCTAGGACTTGAACTACATAGTCAGCCATGTGGGATCCATGCACCTTAACCACCATTCCACCAGCTGACTTGGCCTCATTTTCAAATGGCAGAGTATATACCAACCTATATAGAAACACATGAGAAAACTTCAAGAAGTCCATTGAAAAGTGGACTCAAAGTCTGAGTTTATTTTGGTACAAAAAAAGTTGAAATCCACGCAGTTTTTCATACCATGCATTCCCCATGAACTTTTTAAAGTCTCTTCCCCTTTTATATACATGGACACACAGATGGTTACAAAAAAGCACACACATAAATAACCTGAAAGATGTAGCCAAAAATGGAGATAGAACAAAAGTTCCATCATCATTTATTTACTCTGTGACTTTGAGCAAATTACCGAGTATCTCTGCCACTTAAAATTGTCATGCATAAAATATACTAATAACACTGAAAAATAAAGTTCATGCTATTTAAATATACCATAAATTTTTTGTGGTAATTGAGTGAATAAACACATGTAAAGTATTTACAATAGTGCATGGCAAGTAAGTCCAGCAAGTTCCTTGGTGCTGGGGAGGTAGGGGTGGCTAGAACTGATGGTACTGAGGGTTTTAGAGTACAATGAGATTTGGAAAAGTTTAAAGAAAAACTGACTTAAAGTACTAGTTTATTTTGGTGCAAAAATTTTTTAAATCTGGGCCAGCTCTGTGGTGCAGCAGTAATTTGCTACCAAAGAGAAGCCAGATTCCCATAAGGCGATTGTGGTCCCAATTCCTGACCCCGTTCACCCAGGCTTGCCAAGCATGCATACAAGTGTCCAAGATTCAGCAGGCAGAAGAGAATAATGGCATGGTCAGACCCTGTGGAGGGTACTCATCTCTCTCTCTCTCTCTCTCTCTCTCTCTCTCTCTCTACCACTTTCACTCTCACATGCATGCAGGTTTGCTCAGTCATGAATTTTTTAAAAATAAAATTTTAAAAATGTTTGAGATTTGGTTTTTTCATAACATAAATTTTGCATGAATTTTTAATTCTTTTTATTATTATTTATACATTCAATTGTTATACACCATTTATATTGTAAAGAGAATTCACCCAGCATGAAATATACCTCAGACCAGTCCAGATAAGAATTCTATACACATCATCATTCTATACACATGGTAATAAACCATTTCTTTGTCCCACAAATATGCTTACCTCTCTGTTCTTTTCCCAAAATTTCCTTCCCTATACTCTTCCCCTCTCCCACTCTCATTCTACTTTGTCCTCAGTGTCTATAACAATTTTCAATGCTTTTATGTCCTCCAGACTTTCAGTCTCTACCATAGAGAGTGGACACTTGGTATATGGTAAGTGGAGAAGTACGATGTCTTCCTTTCATAGCCTGTCTTTCTTCACTAAGCAATAAATCTTCCAAGTTCATCCACTTTCTATCAAATGCCAGGGTCTTGTTTTTTATGGCTGAATAGTATTCCATGTGCCACACTTTTTCAATCCATTCATCTGTTTGTGGACATTTGGTTTGGTTCCATGTCTTAGCAATTATGAATAATGCCACAATAAACATAAATGTGCAAGCCCTTTTCCAACTGAACATTCTCCTGTCCTTTGGGTAGATTCTCAGGAGTGGAATTGATGGGTCATATGGTAGTTCTATTTGAAGGTCTTTGAGGAACCTCCATATTGTTTTTCAAAGTGGCTGGACCAATTTACATTCCCACCAACAAGGAAGGAGAGTTCCCCTTTCACCACATCCCTACCACTTATCTTTTTTTTTTTTTTTTGGGATTAGGTGGTATCTCATTGTGGTTTTGATTTGCATCTCCCTTATGATGAGGGATATTGAACATTTTTTCATATGCTTTTTGATTGTTCATATGTCTTCCATATAGAGCTGTTTATTCAGCTCCTTTTCCCATCTTTTAATTAGGTTAACCATTTTTTCCTGGATAAGCCACTTGAGTTCTGGCTATCTGTCCCTTATCTGAGACATAGTTTACAAAAATTTTCTCCCATTCCAAGGGTTGTCGATTCACACTAATTACTGGGTCTTTACTGTGCAGAAATTTCTTAATCTGATGTAATCCCACTTGCGTATTTGGGGGATTGTTGTCTGTGCTTTTGGAGTCTTACTTAAGAAGTTTTTGCCTACCTCAATGTCTTCCAGAGTTTCCCCAATGTTTTCTACCAGTAGTTTTATAGTTTGAGGTCTTAGATTTAGATCTTTGATCCACTTCGAGTTGATTTTTGTTAATAGTAACAGATAGGGGTTCAGACTGATTTTTCTGCAGGTGAATGCCCAGTTTTTCCAACACCATTTGCTAAAGATGTTTTCCTTTTCCCACTGAATTAGCTGATACCCTCTGTCAAAGATCAGTTGGCTGCATATTTGGAGGTTACTTCTGGGGTCTCTACTCTGTTCCATTGGTCCTCATGTCTGTTTTTGTGCCAATACTATTCTGTTCTGATTACCACAGCTTTGTAATATATTTTGAGGTTAGGAAGTGATATGCCACCCACTCCACTCTTCTTGCACAGGATGACTTTGGCAATATGGGATCTTTCATGATTCCAGACAAATTCTATGATTGTCTTTTCTAGATCTGTGAACATTAAATATGTAGATTAGTTTGAGTTGGATTGCCATTTTGATTATATTAATTCTCCCAATCCAAGAACATGGTAGTCCTTCCACTTTTTTGTGTCACTTCGGTTTCTTTAAGATTTTCATAGTATTCCTTATAGAGGTTCTTTTTTTTTTTTTTTTTTAGAGGTTTTTGCTATAGGGTGCGTTCGTGCGCTCGCCAAACAGACAGAGAGACAGAAAGCGAGAAATCATCCTCCAGGGGGGATGGCCATGCCACAATCCCTTCTCCTCCTTTCTCCTCTCGGATCTTGGGCACGCACGCACATGCGCCCAGCGTGAGTTTTAAGCCACCTGGTCTAGGACGCGAACCGCAGTCCACTACGTGGGAGTCCAGTGACATAGCCATTACGCTAACTGCTGGTCTCCCTTATAGAGGTTCTTGACTTCCTTGGTTAGTTTTATTCCTAGGTATCTTATACTTTTTGTGGCTATGGTAAATGGGAGTACTTTCTTCAGTTCTGTCTGTCTGTTTGTTGTTTGCATATAGAAATGCTACAGATTTTTGTAAGTTAATTTTATATCTTGCCATTTTATTGTAAGCATTTATTACTTTGAGAAGTCTTTTTTGTGAATACTATTGGGTCTTCTATGCATACAATCATGTCATCTTCAAACAGAGATAATTTCAACTCTTCTTTCCC
>NW_006159610.1:8795121-8809507 GCF_000334495.1 Tupaia belangeri chinensis | reverse complement strand
CTTTCCCTATCAGAATGCCTTTTATTTCATTCTCTTGTCCAATCACATTGGCTAGGACTTTCAGTTCTATGTTGATTAGGAGTGGAGAGAGTGGGCAGCCTTGTCTTTTACCAGTTTTTAGTGGAAAAGCTTTGAGCTTTTCCCCATTTGGTACAATGTTAACTATAGTTTTTTCAGAAATGGCTTTTATTTTGCTGAGAAACGATCCTTCGATGCTGATTTTACTGGGAGTCTTATCATAAAAGAACGCTATATTTTGGCAAATGTTTTTTTCCACATCAATTGAAATGATCATAAGGTTTTAATCTTTCTTTCCATTAATATGGTGTATTACATTTATGGTTTTCCATATGTTGAACCACCCTTGCATCCCTGGAATAAAGCCTACCTGGTCATGATGAATAATCTTTTTGATATGCTGTTGGAATCTATTTGCAAGTATCTTGTTGAGAATTTGTTACATCTATATTCATCAGAGATATAGGTCCTTTCCTTTCTTTGCATGTCCTTATCAATTTGGGGAATGAGGGTGATAGAGACTTCATAGAATGAATTTGGGAGGGTTTCTTCCTTTTGGATCTTTAGAAATAATTTGAGTAGAATGGGGGTCACCTCTTTAAAAATTCTATAGAATTCAGAGACCAGCAATTGGCATTAATGGCTACACCGCTGGACTCCCATGTAGTCAACTGTGATTCGAGTCCCAGATCCGGTGGCTTAAACTCATGGTGAGTGTGTGTGTGTGTGTGTGTGTGTGCGTGCGTGCGTGCCCAAGATCCCGAGAGGAGAGTGGAGGAGAAGGGATTGCGGCCTGACCATCTCCCCTGGGAGGTGATTTCTCGCTTTCTGTCTCTCTGTCTGTCTCTGTCTTTCTGGTGAGCACACACACCCTATAGCATAAACCTCTCCCCCCGCAAAAAAAAAAAAAAAAAAAAACTTTAAAATTTCAGAAGGGAAGGCACCAGAATCTGGACTTTTCTTTGTTGGGAGGTGATTAATTATTGATTCAATCTCATTGCTTGTTACAAGTCTATTCAGGCTTTCTATGTCCTCCTGAGTCAATCTTGGTAGATTATATGTGTCCAGGAATTTGTCTGTCTCATCCAGGTTCTCCTGTTTGTTGGCATATAGTCACTAATAGTATCCTCTATTGATGTTTTATATTTCTATCGTGTCTATTGTAATATTGCCTGTTTCATTGTGAATTTGACTTATCTGGTTTCTTTCTCTCTTCTTCTTAATTAGTCCAGCTAATAGTGTATCGATCTTGCATGAATTTTTTGAAGCTCCCCTCATGTGTAGTTCATTGGACCAGAGAGTGTGGTATTAAAGCCATACATATGCACAATGTACAGGATTTTTGAAACACACTGTCCCATGGAATCAACCTTTTGGTAAAATTTAGATGAACTGAAATAATGCTTATATTAGGAACCTCATGACATTGACTCTAAACACCACCACAGCCCAAACAGGAAGCCATTACTAGTCTCATTTACAGATGAGAAAACAGAGACCCAGGACAGCAAAAGAAGCACCCAAGGTCACACAGTGAACAGAGGCATGACCAAGATTCTGTCACTTGACAACCATGCTCCTGGCCAGTCTCTCTCCAGAGCTCAGCCTTTCCCACTGCCTGCTGCTTCCAGCAAGACAGACCGAAAGGGAGGCTTCCAGGACCTAACAGAGGAGAAAAAGAAAGAAGATAGAAGGCCAGGAGCTGGACTACACAATGTGAGTTGTGCATGGGTAAAAAGGGGATCTGAAGGTAGAGAAGCTGAGGCAGATGAAAAGACAGTGAGAGTAAGAAAGAGGGACCAAAGAAGTCAGGTGACCCAGGAGGACCAGGGCGGGGCCAGCAGATTCTTCCCAGGGCCTCAGCAACAGCGACTCTCCAAGTCTGCCTGTGGCAAGTGATGATTACTCTTTTTCAGTTGAAAAGACCGTCAAACATTTTAAATTACAATTGTCAGTGGTGAGATGGTGTTTCATCATGTGAAATGATCTAAAGCTGCAAAGCATAAAGCCTTCTTTAAACAGCAAAGTAATGGCTCCCTGCAGAGAACTAAACTTGAAGCACAAAGCAGGGGCTCTCTTTTCCCAGAGACACTGAGGGAGAGGGAATGGAATTAGCAAGTTCCCAGGTCCAAGGAAAAAGAACGGAGCCTCAGAACCCCCAGGACACACAGGCACTGGCTTTGCAGCCTTCTCTCTAACATATTATCCAGACTGCTCACCTGCAATGCCAAATCGACCTGACAGAAACAACCATGAATCTCTGCTACAAACACATCTGTAACACAGACAAGATCACATCATGCCGTGCTAATGGGGCAGAGGTGAGGCAAGGAGACGCTTAAAGAAGGAAAAAAAAAATAGCAATCCCAAGCCGCATGCTGTATCACGGCTGTGCTCCTGAGCTTCTCTCACCCGACAGAAGTTACTAATGAGCAGCCAATTGTCTATTTGTGGGTTCCTTTCTTCTGTTCTTCCATAACCACTGAAGGTGCAAATGAGCCACAAACCTGCAAAGTGCCAGGCAGCAGGAGGAAAGAGAGTTAAGGAGGCCACAGATTTTCCTGAGACCGTGCAAGGTTTCCAGAATTACGCTAAGACCACTGGTGAGAAGACTGAAGGGGAAATGGGAGGGAGGGGTCAAGGCTGGGAATGGAGAAGGGTCAAGTGGAGGCACCACATATGAGGGGACTTCAGCTTGTAGAGGCCAGCTGCAGTGGTACAGTGGAATGCAATCTCCATGACAATGAAGTCACATGGGAAGATGCTGGGTTCACATCATAAGTCTCCCTGTGTACCCTGGGCACACATAAGCACGCCCATAATGCTGGCTACGGCTAGGGGTGGATCAAGGCATGAAGACCCTGTTGTACTCTCTCTCTGTCATGGAAGAAATAAATAAACTTCAAATAGTTTATAAAAAGTGGAATTAAAATATGAACTTATTTTGGTGCAAAACAATTTGAATTACCTTCATAACTTTTTCATAATATGCCTTTTCCATGAACTTTTTGAAGACCCCTATACATGCTACTTGAAGATCTATTAGGTCATCAGGAAAGTCATGATGTATTTTTCTATACAAAAATGCTCCATGACTTTCCCAGTGACCCAGTACTTCTGGGTTGACATTTTCTGGGACCACCTATCCCTTTGGTTCTGATTACACCTTCAGCCCAACTACCAGGAGTTTCCAAGTGACAGGAGGTGAGTGGACCACAGGCTCTGGCGTAGTTCCTGCTACATTCCTCAGTGTTTGAGGTCAGCAGTTTTCTGCACCAGCAGAGACCTCCCTTCATCTCCTCCTCTGCTCCAGCCTGGGAACCTTCTCAGGATAACTACATTCAGACAAAGAGGAAGGAGGAAGTCGTCCAGTCAACACACATTTATTGAGCACCTACTATGTGCCTTTTAAGAACTAGGAATACTGCAATGCACAAGGAGAGAGGAAAGGAGATCACACACAGGAAACTTCAGCTAACAGAGATCCTGGAGCTGCTAGCACTTGGGAGCTTCTTGGCTGTTGCCCTTGGTGCCTCTGCAGGATGCCTGTCTGGGAGTACAGAGCCAAAACCACAAAGAAAGATCTGATCACACCTGATCTCACCTCCCATCTCTTTTCAGGATCCAACTAACTCCAAATATCAGTCAGCTACATCATTTCTTTCTTTTGTTCAATTTCCAGAGGGTGTATGTGCTCTCCAGAGAGAGAAAGAGAAAAAGAAGGTGAGAGACAGAAAACATCCCCATGGGGCATGGTCACACCACAACCACTTCTCCATTTCTCCATCCTGCCAGGACTGGGGACATATACATACACATGCCCAACATGTTTTTTTTTTAAGTCTCTGGAGATGGGATTCAAACTGTGGAAGGCCATGTGGAATCCAGTTACTGTAAGCAGAAGGCCATAGGGTTGGCCACAGCCATCACTGTTCCCAGATCTTCCACTGAGGACAGAACCTCAGCAACAGGGTTGAGGCAGAACAGGGGCAGATATGGTCCCTGGAGGCCTGGATAGAGGTTGGAGGAGGTAGGTGAGGACCTTAGTGCACAGGTCAGGAGCTTGTGGAGGGTAGAGGTGAGCTGAGGGTCCAGGGAGCATCCTCCCCTCTGCTTACCTCCTAACGGTGCCACTTTTCCCCTCCAGCTGGGACATTCCCCTCCAGCTGGGCCAGACTTTCTCTGTCTCCTGACACCAAGTCCCCTCTCTTATCCAGTTCTAAGTCCGAACTGTCCCACGTGAGTGACATGCTGAGATGGCCTGTACCCGAATCACCGAGGCTGCACTAACCAAGGGGTTTATGACATTGTCTGCTATTGATTTGGGAGCCCTGGGAGAAATTGCGGGCACCTTACAGGAGGCAAAGATAAAGGTGAAACAAAAGATCTTCCAGACCGTTTTTTTCTCCAGTCCTCTTAGGACCTGCCCTGGATTGAGAACCACTTTCCAAATCTTTACCAGCTGCCTGGCAGCTTGCCATAGATCAATAAGTCTTCTTCAGAGTTCCAACTTGCAAAAATATTTACTGTACATAATTTAATAGAACCCTCTCCTGGATAAGGAGCTGACACTTTTAATTACCTGGATCAAGTGCTCTCCTTCTATAGGACACGGCATGCACGTGGCTTGGAATGCCAACTACATGCACTTCCCAGGGCTTTTCACTATCGATTTGTAAAGAGGAGGAGGGGGAGGGCCCATGGGATGGTGACCTCTACATAGGGCAGCTGGGTTCAGGGTAGCCAGAGACATACTGGAGGCTTTTCTCTGGCAGAAACTTCAAAATGCTGTCCTCTTTCTTCCCGTTGCTTTTTTCTACTACCCCCTTCAATGGACATGTGCAAATACAGATTTTTGTATTTCATTTTATTTTATTTTTTGTCTATTTGCAAGGAACTTGATTGTGCATCTTCTTTGGAACTCTGTCTGGGTAGCTAACCCCCAGGATTCATCTTCTTAAGGTCCCTATAGATAGATGACTGAAAGCGTGTGATCAGCCCCAGGGAAAAAAACCACAATAGTAACACCGTCTGTGGGTATAGGACCAGCCTCTCGATATACTCAACTTCTGAGCTCCAAAATAGGCCAGCATGGAGGTATTATTATGCCCATTTTTCAGATGAGAAAACAGAGGCCCAGGGATGCTATATAACTTACCCAAGGTCAACTACGAAGAAGTTGCTGAGCCTGGACTCAAAAACACATTGGTCTGACCGATATCCTTGCAGCATCTCACAACCACACTCAGGAAGTCCCACATATTTCCAGAGAGCTCCAGAAATCTGCACTCATTTCTACCTCAGGAATGTGTGGAGCGAAGGTGAACAAATGCCAGTTTTGCAGATTGGCTTCTTTAACTCTCCTAGCCTCCTTCCTTTGGGCCCAGCTCCTGTCTATCCTTCTTAATTTAATTTTTAAAAAGGATTATTTTATTTTTTAACTTTTATTTATTTATTTTAATTTGACCAGAGAGGGACAGAGAGAGAGAGAGAAAGTGAGAAAGCAAGCCGCCAGGCTCAGGGCTTGAACTGCAGTTGCCCATGTGGGAGTCCAGCACTCTTAACCACCATGCCACCTGCCGGCCCCTTTATCCCTCTTCTTCTAGGAACCCTCAGAGGATGTCCTCCTGGCATAGCAAACAGAGCCTGGGTCCAGGCTACAGGCATCTCTGGCCTATTCGGTGCTGTGGGAGCCATCTTCCATGGCTTCTCCTCCAGCACCCTCCTGTCCTGTCCAATATGGTCAGGAGGTCCCTCATTAATGTGGGCATTTCTATCAAATGCTAATTAACTTCCTTTGGCATTTTAGACAAAAGCAGTCCCCTGGCAGTCATGTTCTGCATAGCACCTAAAATTTTGTGGGTGTACAATAAATATTCAGCTCCTAACAACAATTCCCACACTTGCTAATGATTGTGTGGGTGCTTTAGGTTTCATAGCCAGAAAAGTCAAATAAGAGATTGCTGAAACCAGAAAGGGAATTTTTAACCCAAAGTAGCTGTGCTTGGCTGTGACAGAGGACTGATGCTGGCGAAGCAGAGGGTGCAAAGTGGAACTCTCAGAGCCTACATGAGTCACGAGTAGTCCCCTACCGTCCAACCTGTGACTGAGCCACGTGAATGTCCATGTTTTCAGTACCATAGAATGTTGGAGCTGGATATTTAACTGAGGAGCCACTTGGACCTAGAAAAGTAGGTCTTTATCCTGGCCCAGCCTTGGGACTGCTGACCCTCCTCCAGAGCAGCAAATATTGCCAAGCACATGTTTGCCCATTAATCAGGGCTGGCTGAAGCTGGGGCAGGTCACAGTGTTGCGATGCTGTTGGGGTTCTGTCTCTCTTTCTCTCTCTCATGGAAGAAATGAATCAATAAAACTGTAAAAAGGGAGTGAGAGATCTGTATTCATTATATCCAATATTTTGCCCCTCATTTTATCCTAAAGTCATACAACCACATTTTTGCTTCTTCCATTTCCCCGAACTGTTCTCTTTAAGCTCCCCATTGCACTCCTTGCTGCCAAATTTAATGGAAACTCATTGGTCCTCTTTTTGTTTTTTTAACCATTGACAGCTCTCACCACAGTTTGCTTCCTCCTCCCCCTTGAGATGCCTTGCTCATATGGCGCCAGCAAATATTGCCAAGCACATGTTTGCCCATTAATCAGGGCTGGCTGAAGCTGGGGCAGGTCACAGTGTTGCGATGCTGTTGGGGTTCTGTCTCTCTTTCTCTCTCTCATGGAAGAAATGAATCAATAAAACTGTAAAAAGGGAGTGAGAGATCTGTATTCATTATATCCAATATTTTGCCCCTCATTTTATCCTAAAGTCATACAACCACATTTTTGCTTCTTCCATTTCCCCGAACTGTTCTCTTTAAGCTCCCCATTGCACTCCTTGCTGCCAAATTTAATGGAAACTCATTGGTCCTCTTTTTGTTTTTTTAACCATTGACAGCTCTCACCACAGTTTGCTTCCTCCTCCCCCTTGAGATGCCTTGCTCATATGGCGCCCAAGCCCCACACTGGCAGGTTCCCTACTAACTCATAGACCATACATTTCCATCTACTTTGCTTCCTTCCCTTTATGACCTCTTAACTTTGTAGTACCCCAGGATTTGGTCCAATGTTTCCATTTCCTGCTTACATGTACTCCCTTGGTGATAACATCTATTCCACAGCTCTAAAGACCACCCAGCATGCCAGAGATTTCCAAATTTATGTCTCCAGTCCCCACCTCACATTGAACTCGAGATCTATAATCCACTTGCCTGGTAAATACCTCCACTAGGCCAGTTAGTTGGCATCCCAAACTTAGCACATCTAACCCTTCCTCATAAAACCAATTCCTTCTGCTGTCTTCTCAATCTCAGTTGTGACAATTCCAACCTCTCAGGTGCTTTAGTAAAAAGCCTCAGAGTCATCCTTGACTTTTCTTTCTCTCATACCTCACATTTTGTCTATGAGCAAATCCTGGGGCTCAAAACAAAGAATTTGACACAGCCGCCACTGCTGCCTTGTGGTCAAAATCAATCACCCCTGGCCTAGATTACTGCAATAGCTGGGGCCCCTGTCACTACTCTCTTCTCAACCACAGTATGTATTCCACACCGGAGCCACAGGAATCCTGTTGAACATGTAAGCTAAATCCTATCAGTTTCCTGCTCAAAACATTCCAGTGGCTCCTCATTGACAATTTCCCTTGAATTCAGAAGTTCCTTTTAATCTTTGCTTCCCCACTTCTGTCTCAAGACAAAACACACTCTTCCCGTATCATTCTCCACCCAGCAGCCATTGTGAGCTTTCTAAATGGGAACTCTAACCATATCATTCTCCAATTCAAAGCCCTTCCACGTGATCCTAATGCCCTCAGGATGGAGGCGACTTCACGGTCACTCTGGCCTTCTTGGTGGCAGTATTAGAGTGTATTCTGCCGTGGACCATGGCGAGCACATTGAGCTACCATTGATTCTATGTACGCTGTATTAGTTAACCTGTCACTACAAGACTTTCTGATGAGTCTCTCTGTATGAATTTGATCTCCCCAACTAGATTGTTTTTAGCTGTGAGCTGGGATCACATGTTCTATTTTATTTTCTGTCTCCTTTATCAGCTTCCTGATAACAGAAGGTCACTTGATACTTGTTTAATTAATGGGGCAGAACAGACTGTAATTTGTGTAGAGGGATGTTTGGTAAGAGTTTCTGGGCCACAGGTTGGTTTCTTCCCCCCAACTCATCCGCAGTAGCTATTATAAAATGTTCTGTGTAATGGTCAATGTGCTAACAGTTGAGTACAACTAGTTTTTCAACACTTTTGAACAAAAACATCAAGAACAAAAGACTTTACCTGAATATATTGCAATGACAGAAAAGCTTCATCCCCTGGGACAAGAATAAAAGGCAGCTCTGCCAACCTGATAAGTATCAGGACAAAAGGATGACCATTTGATACAGTGGTTCAACAGGCTGTTCACAAGCTTGTAGAATGTGTTACACAGTCATGGGAGGGAATTGGTAATGAGAATAATGGCCACAGCCAGAGGCCTCGCTTTCCTCCTCTGGTCTTACATAAGAGGGTGCTCAACATTCTGTCCATACAGACACTGCTACACATTTGTACTCCATGTGAGGAGGAGGAAGAGGGTGTGAGGGGTGCCGTCACTCCATTTATTTTTATCATGCTATATTTAAGAAAACTCTATAAAATCTCTTGCCAGATAGCTCAAGTTTGACTGTTTGGAGGGGAGTAATCAATATTGCATCTCTTGGACAATTTTAATATATCCAAGGTTAATGCCTTAAGTACCCTGACTCTCTGTTCATGGGTTGACTCTAAGGTATAAAGGCAATAAACCTAAAGACTTTATAGATTTGGGAAAGGCATATAAATTTATAGAGAGGACCAGTCAGGGAGAAAGCACAGTATATCAATATAATCTGAGTCCTAAGATCTGATTCTAACCACTAATTTCCAAAATCACCTTGCAGTAGGCACAGAAACTCTCTGAGCCTCATCTGTAGAAAGAATGAGTTGGAAGTATAGCTGATCTTATACTAGCTGGCCTTAAAAGACCTTTGTAGGTCAACAAGCTATGGATTCATTATAGGAAAAGAAAATGAAAGGCCTCTTTGACCTGGATCGTTTAACCTGGAAATGGCAAATGATAACAGATAGGCTCTTTGGCCTATGTCAAAGATTCATGACACTAGATTCAACCTCTTCTGAGCAGAATAAAAATTTTATGCCAGGTGTAGGAGCAAGATACAGCATAGGGTGAAGACAGAGCAGTTTATAAACCAAAGTGTGAGGACTCACAGGGACTAGGGCATTCCTCTCCTCTTGCTCCTTGTTTAGATTCAGAGACCCTGAGTGGCCCAGTCACATTCTCAGTGCCCAAGTGTCTCATCTCTTAGGCCAGAGCTCTTCCTACTATATCTCGGTTGCCTTTGTAGGTAGAAAATTCCATTCTTCAGCTTGTAGTTTCCTCAAGGAGAAAAAATTTAAGCCCATTTGTTTCTCTTCTTTCTGCAGATACTGTTGTCTTGCAATCCCTTCTCAGAATGCCCTGTCAAATGGTCTTGGGGGCTGCCTCTCTAGCCTGGTGTTCAAGGGAGCCAGATCCCATATCATCAACCTCACTGTTTGAATTCTGGCCCTGGTGATCTGAAAAACACACTGGGTGCCTATGTATGCATGTCCCAAATCCTGACAGGATGGAGAAATGAAGGAGATGGGTTTGTGGCATGACCATGCCTTATTGAGGGGTACTTTTACCCCTCTTCTCTCTGTCTATCTTTGGCAAGTACACATAGCCTCTGGCAAAAAAAAAAAAAAAAAAAAAAAAAGAAAAAAAAAGGGTCTTGGATAAAGGATATCACTTACATGAAAATTGGACAGACTGGTATTTTTCTCCATCATTCCAGTAAGTGTTTGTTCCTCCACAAGGAATATAATGACCAGAAAGGAAAACATATACATACTCCTCAGAAGCCGAACTCACTCCCTCCTTCCTCACTTGGAAAGTAGAAATGAGTACACAATTGATGGTCTTATGACACACTTAGGAATAATATGAGGCCCCACAAAGATGCAAAATTGTCTTCTTGCTTGTACCTGGCCATTTTTGAAGGATTCAGTCTTCTGCTTCCCAAGTTGGCTGAATACTTCCAGGATTAGACTGCTGCTAGGCATTACTCAGGATCTGCCCTAGAACACATAAGGAGAAGGCAAGGCAGAGCCAACTCCACTGGGTGTTTCTCCAATGTACTATTAACTTCCACTTCATATTCATACAAAATTACATGCACTCTACTTTATATGGGTGTGGAACTGGTTTAGAAACTGTTTCTAGAACTACAATTTTAACAGAAAATGTTCTGTTAAAAATGCAGTGATACACTTTGATGGGCTACCAACATTTTGACCCAATTATGTCCACACTTTAACATGTATAAGCTTCATAAAAACTCTAGGACGTAAATAGTATAGGCTAAATTATCCCAGTTTTACAGACTACATCTTTTTTTAATAGCACTCTACATTTTATTCAAGGGATAATTCTCCTAAAAAATTGACATTTCTGTTCATTTTCTATTCAGTTTGCTTTTGTACTTGATGGGAAGCAGAGGCTCTATGTCATTCTTTAGTGGATAGTTACTTGTTCAAGCAATGTCTGTTAAAAAAAACTATTCTATCCCCTCCTGTAATTGTCTTAGTACATTTAATTTTAATTTTCATATATTTTCTTAGCTAAGCTGAGAATTATAAGGGATATATTTAGTAGAAAAGACTTGATTTGTTTTACTATTGAGTGGCCTGTGATTGAACCTATATCATTAATTGAATGTATACTTTCTTTGAAATATCACCATTACATTATATACATTTTCTATGAATATTAATGTCAATTTATATGCATTGTTTCTTAGCCTATTTTAAATATATATTTTACTTTCCTATACTTTTTCTTTATTTTATTTTCTTATTTTTATATCAATCACTATAGATCTTTACAGCATACAAAATGAATTTTCCCAGCATGAACACATTATATATTAGTATAGACTACATTTTATATCTCCTATGCCAATCTCATTTTCCCAATACTTCATTTCAGTGGCAAATGAATTAAAGACATCAAGTAATAAACCACCAGGATATCTGGTGGTGATAAAATGTAATTTATTTCATTCTCTGAAAGATACTAAGATCCTTGCAACACCCTCTCAATATGCTACATTAATAATTAGACATCAGAAGGGAAGGAGTAGTTGGGAAGTGTAGGGTATTAGCTCATTACCAAAATGTGACACCAGATAAACTAAATACAGCTTTTTTTAAAGACCAAAATATTAAAGTATATTGCCTAAAATGGTGAAGCCACATTATATATTTATATGACTGTGAAGCCACATTATATGTTTCATGGCAAACAGTAAATCCTAACAACTTTGGGGTCTATACAGACTAACTACAAGAAGCCAAGTTCAAAGGATGAAGTTCACAGACCTCATGGCATTTTTCAGGGTCAGTGGTACTGAACATGTAATTAGTTTAGGGATGAGTGTTCCTTAGGTGTGATGAAAACAGTAAGTATAGCGACTGTGGATATATGTCTTTTAGGAAAACCAGACTGGCTGTTTGCATTACCACCATTATTCTCTATAAAGTCTAAGAGATGTCTCTGGGAAGCACTTGAAATCAACAGCAGAAACACAGACCTCATCCTTTGCGATGGTGGGTGCACATGTTGGAGAGAGGATGTCTGATGTGTATGAAACTCACATCTCACATCCACATTTGGTCACCTGTTCATTTTCAGCTTTTAGCAGCAAAAGAGAAAGAGAGAAAGTCTCAAAATCATAAAGCAAATCAATGTTTTTCTTCCCTCTCCTCTCTCTCCTTTCAGCCCTTTTCCACAACCTGCCTTTCTTGCTCTATTTCCAAAGCTGTGCCTTATTTATTATCTTGCATTGTGAGGTTTATCTAGAAATCCAAGGCTAATGCTTGCATTACTCATTGTCTCAGTCCACTTTGTGCTGCTATCATGAAATACCACAGACGGGTAATTTACAATGAATACAAATTTATCAGCTCATGTTCTGGATGCTGGATAGTCCAAAGTCAAGGGGCCAGCATCTGGTGAAGGCTTTCTTGCTGTGCTATTTCATGGCAGAAAGGCAAAGAGAGTACGGGAGAGAAAAAAGAGGCAAACTTATCCTTTCATAAGGAACCCAATTCTGCAATAATAGTCCCAGTCTAATGGCATCAATCCATTCATGAGGGCAGAGCCCTTGGGACATAAACACCTCTTAAGGGTCCCACTTCCCAATACTTCTACATTGGCTATCAAGTTTCTAACATATAAACTTTGGGGATACAGTCAACCAAAGTACATACCTTATCCTTCTTAACTCCCAAAAGGGATTTGAGCATATCATATATTTGTCAAAATCCATAGAATGTATAATGCTGAGTAAACGTAAATATAAACAAACTATGGATGTCACATGACAATGATATGGCAATATAGGCTCATCTAGAATGATGGATGTACCAACCTGGTAGAGGAGTTATGCCTGTGTGAGAACAAGAAATATATAAGAACCCTCTGTATCTTCTGCTCATGGCTGTAAACCTAAAACTGCTCCAAGGAAAACAAAGCTTGGTTTTTATAAAAAGGGTTCTCAGTTCTGTCCGTACTCTCTGTTCAACATTCAACATTTTTCTCTGGCAAAACTGTCTTTCCCATCATGGGATATTTCTGGGTACAGAACTTCATGAATCTGAATGTTATAAAGAGGCCATAGTCTATCCAATTTAGGAATAGTTAAAAACAGAAAGATGTTTCAGTCAAGAGATTCTGAGGACTCACAGAAAAACATCCAGGTTGAGTATCATAGAATATAGGACCCTATGTTCTATAAAGAATTTTATGGTTTGGTCTAAAGTCTACATTGCTCAACATAGTATTATTAGCCATATGTGGTTATTTATATTAAAATGTGAATTAAATTAAGTTAAATTAAATTAAAATGTAAGTTCCTCAGTCCCACTAATCATATTTTAAGAGCTCAGTAGATACATGTGGCTAATGGCTACCATATTAGACAGGGCAGAGAAAATATTTCTGTTGTTGCAGAAAGTGCTATTGGACAGTGCTAGAACAGGGATCAGCAAACTCTTCCTGTTAAGAGGTGGAGAGTCAATGTTTTAGACATTGTGGGTCAAACTGGCTTGGTCATAATTTGCATGTTTGTACACTGAACACTGCTGTGAAAACAGTTATAGACAATATGTCAATAAATGGGCAGGAATATGTTCCAATAAAACTACTTTAAAAATTAAGATTTGGTCTGTAGGACAAGTTTACCAAGCCCCAGACTAGAGAAACCATTCTTCCTAATCTTGGGACATTCAGCTCCCAGAAGACCTTAATTACTGCAAGGTATCCCCCCAAAGGCACTACACACAATAGCTTCAGACTGAATAAGCAGAATGCACATCCCTGGACCTTTATTCATCAGAATACCTCTATATTATCATGACTAATAAAACATAAATTCATTTCAAATCATTACTGCTTTCAAAGGAGCATTTGTCATTGTGTTATTCTCAAGAAATGAACCATGAATTTTGTCTCTTTTATTATGTTCCTCTAATACAAGTAATGCATGTTTGGCTTAGAAAAAATAAAAAAGCAAGATAAAAAAAGAAAGGAAAAGGGAATTATCTGAGTTTCTATTCAGGAGATTTTCAACCATTAATATGTAAATATAAATACACAGTTTCTTTGTTCACCACTATGTTCCTAATACCTAGAACAATGCTGAAAGTATGGTAGATGCTCAAAAAACAGTCATTGAATGAGGAAATGGTGGAATATTACAAAAATAGAAGTGTTCATGGATGAGATTTAGGAACTCTGCAAACTTTCTGACCACATTACTAATGCTGGGTGCATGTGAGAGTTACTAGTGTGACCTACAGTTTTTACTGGATTATCAAAGCTGCCTATGACCAAAAAAGATGAAGAACTCCTCATTCATCCCTAGGACTGAACATACAAAGCCTTTCCATTTCTGCACATCTATGACTGGACTCCTTAGAGAAATAGACACTGCTCCTCGCTCCCTCCCCTCCCCCCCACACCCTTCCATGGCAGTTTTCATGACTAACCAAAGTCATCTATCTGAAACCAAACTGTCCCGGATGAAAACACTTCTTGGCTTGAATATAATTCATTCAAGAAAAATGGAGGAGGGGGCTTCTGATGTAGTTTTCCCAAATCTAAGAACAGGGAATCAGCATTAGAAAAATATTCCCTATAGCCTTCCCAAGAAGTTCGGGTTTATTTCTCCTTCTATGGATC
>NW_006159610.1:8784217-8794883 GCF_000334495.1 Tupaia belangeri chinensis | reverse complement strand
GCTTGAGCATGATGCTAATGAAGTTAGACCATAGCCCAATCCCTATAGGAACCTGCTAAGACAGAGGTGCCACCTCAGCACACCTAAGGTCAAGTAGCAAACATGGACCTTTGATCATGGGGGAAGGGGGGTGGGGGGAGTACTGGTAATGCCCTTTTGTGAGTAGGTGGTACCTGGATGAAAGACAAAAGCATAGCATGGAGTTTGCTATTGTCAACAGGAAAGAGTTAACAGAAATGCAGGCGAAGTTTCCTTCCTCTAGATGGTTTTATAATGGGGTGTGTGGGGGGGGGGGTGACTTGAGATTTACAGAACCCATTTAGTGTTTTCTCAGGCGTTTTACCTGCATCTGTTCCACAAGGATGCAGGTCTAGGTTTCTTTTCTCAATTTTCATAACATAGCACAGTCAAATCAGTGCCATTAATTGCCAAGTGTAAAGGGCTTTCTGATGCCTAATGAAACCTTTAGGAAAGCAGGCTCCTTAGAAGCAGTTCTATTTATAGATCATACATTTTCCTGGCCTCTTTCTCTTATCACTGACAGCATGGGTAGGAGGCAGAATTTTTTTTTTTTTTCCTTCTGAGAAAATGATCATCTGCCCTTCACACTTACTCCCCACCTGGAGTCCTAATCCCCATTGTGACATCCTAATCATTTCCAAGAGCAACCACTATGCTGTCACAAAGAGCGGATTATGACTTCAATTGGAGAATATGCCTATGAGCTAATCATCATTTCAGAAACAATAGGCCCTGTTTTTATGCAAATGCACACAGTTATAAAGAATCTGCAGAAATAGACGACCAAAAATGTAATCTCTGATACACAGATTTATGGCTAAAACAAGATGTGTGCACACACACAAAAGTAGCAAATGAGTTTTGAAAGGGATGTTATATCCTGATTCAAAACTATGAGGAGGAAATCCCTTAAAATCTAACAGTTCCCTCAAAACAAGAAGCCAACCTGTGCCTTAATGAGACACAGCTGTAAAGAGGACTCCTTGGAAGGCAGGCTGCATTTCAAACACTAGGAAGGCTCAGCTCTTGACATCCTCCCCGACCCACTGCCTCCTGCTGGAGCCTTCATCCCCATCTCAACTCATGGCAACACCACGCTCAGTTGCTTGGAGCAAAAACCCTGGAGTCATCTTGGAGACTCCTATTCCATTCCCACATTCCACATCAGCAAACTTCGTTGGGTCAAAGTACACCCAAAATCAGCATCTCCAGTGCCATGACCTAATCTGTGTCACTATATTCTGCTACCTGGATTTTTTTTTTTTTTTTTTGCTATAGAGCATGTACACTCTTGGGGAAAAGACAGATGGGGGTTGGGGATGAGTGAGAAAGCACTCCCTGGCTGGGCATGGCTACACAATCCCTTCTCCTACATTCTCCTTCGAGATTTTGAGCATGCCCACACATGTGCCTAGCATGTTTCTAAAGCTACAAGGTCCTGGACTTGAACTGTGCAGTCACCCTTATGGGATTCAGCCATTTTAACCACCTTGCCACCGCTGGAACACCATCTAGACTATTTAGGGGTGGGGTGGAGCCTGTCCTGTGGCGAAAACTACTAGAATACTTAAATATTTAAATATTCTTCTGTATGTCTTCCCTTGAGTTTGCCCTGCCTTCATGCTATGATCCTATTAAAATATAATTCATTTCATATCACTCCTCTAACCAAAACCTTCCAAGGCCTTCCTCCCAGGAACCAAGGACCCACGTAATCTGTCTGTTATATCAGCTCCTGCTCCCACTCCAGCTCAGCTCACCCTCACGCCTCTTCTCCAAGGACACTGACCTCCAGGCAGTTTCTTGAACGTAAGAGCAGCTCAATGCCTCAAGACCTTTGCACTTGCTGGTCCCTTTGCCTGGAATGCTTGACCCTGACATTTCTATGCTGGCTGCCTCATATCTATATCTGCTGAAAGTCCCCCTCTTGCTGAGGCCTTTCCTGAAAATTCTTCTCAAAAATCTCAATTTCTCAAATCCCCCTACTTCATAGCACTTTCCACACTTTTTTTCCCTATTGAGCACTTATCACTACCCAATATACTTTATCTTTTCTTTATTCATGTAGTTCATTATGTCTCAAAATGTAAACTTCACAATGCAGAGATTTCTGTCTCTGTTGTTCATGAAAGAATCACGGCTATCTGACCTAGCTCAGTGCATGGCACTCAATACATACCCATTGAAAATCTCAACCGTTGAAAATACAGTAATCAACACTCCAATGGTTAATGTAAGTTAATTACAAAATGTGATTGGAACAAATTAGAAATGGCCTAAATGTTTAGGGAAAAAATGGTTAGATAAATAATGACACAGCCATAAAGAAGCTACACCATGAAACCCTTAAAATCATGAGATAGACTATGCTCACTAATGTGGAAAGACTACCACCACATATTAAGTCAGACAAGAAGGTTGAAAAGCAGTCGATATAGTATCCCTGTGTAAAATATTATATAAGTAGGACATATGCATAATCTTGTATATTTATTATAAAACCCCACTTCTGTGTGTATGTATTCTGTGGAAAGACAGATGATAAAGAGAGAGATGGAAAAGAGAGGGAGAAAGAGAAGAAGGGGCAGATCACTCAATCTTGGTAGAAGAATTTTAGATTTCTGTGTCTTTCTTCCTCCTGCATTGGATTTTCTACCATCACAGCTTTTAAACATAACTTTTAAAAGAGAGCTTTCTTTTTAACATTTATCAAGGGTTAACTACCTGCAGAGAGCCTGACTAAACTTAACATCCCATAAAAAGCTGCATTAAAACCATTTCAGTTCAACCTTCCAGAAGCTATTTGACAGTTTGTTCTTAAGAACTGCCCCCAGAAGAAAAAAAAAAAAAACCTGCTTCCCTTGCAACAACAGAACAATATAAGCAAATAAGGACATAGTAAAATATAAATATGAATTTTAAAAATTAGAACCAGTACCAGTACAAGCCAAAAGCCTAGCTCACTAGTTAATATTTTGTGTACCCAACTACAAAGTATAATGGGATGGAAGAGAAAGGGAGTTAAAGAAGAGAGAGGGAAGAAACAGCCTTCCTTTTTCAGCCACCTAACTTCACTCCAGCCTCAATCTCTTTCACCTGGCTACTCAGTCTCAGTTGAAGGCCTTGCTCCAGGCAGACAGGGGTGACTGTGTTTGTTGACAGCCTCATGCACATTCTACTCATGTCCCTGCTTAGAGAACCCCTGTCCATCTAGGCTTGTTAGAACCTTCTCCCTCTTGGAATCAGCAGTTGGCGTAATGGCTATGTCACTGGACTCCCATGTAGTCAATGGTGGATCGAGTCCCGGAACTGGTAGCTTAAACTCACACTGGGCGTGTGTGCGTGCGTGCCCAAGATCCCAAGAGGAGAATGAAGGAGAAGGGATTGCGGTGTGGGTGATTTCTCGCTTTCTATCTCTCTATCTCTTTCTGTCTTTCTGGCGAGCACAGGAGCCCTATAGCAAAAACCTCTGAAAAAACGAAAGAACGAAGGAAGGAAGGAAGGAAGGAAGGAAAGAAAGAAAGAAAGAACCTCTTCCTCTGATGAGTGCTTTGAACCCAGACTCCCATGACTATACTCGTATAGCATCTCCAGTTGATATTGAAGGTATATTCCTTAGCATTGTTGTTTGTCACTATTATTGTTATTAATAACAATGGGCTACACTCATTGAGCTCCTGTGATGGGGCAGGGAGTAAGCATGCATAAAATGAATAAGAAAGGTTGGTCTTGGACCTCTGATTCTTTCAGATCCTCAGACAATCTCTAAGTGTCTAACTTGATTTTGACCTCCTTGTTCTCCAGCACAAAACAGCACATTCTCTACAAACACAGATCTGCACATTTTACACTGACAAGAATGCTGATGAGCCCAGGCTACCTTCAGTCAGTGGGGGGTGGCTTCTGCATCTGTTTAAATCCAAACCCCCTGGATCCTGGAGCAGGAGCTGGAGTCACGCATCTCCACCCTTGGTTTCTCATGAGATTTCATCTGGGAGCACTTTTTTAAGAGCTGGGCAAGTACTGGGTTGTCGGAAAAGTCATGATGCATTTTTGCATAGAAAAATATGCCACAACTTCTGACAACTCAATAGATCAGAAACTCCAGGATAGGCTCTGGGCATTGGTGCCTTATTTAAAGGCATATTTTCAAAGGTGGTTCCAATGGGAAGCCAAAGCTAAGAACACTGCTCTGGCCTCAAGGCCATTTTGCACACAGTAAGGATGCCCCTTTGGTGCTTGATTCTGAGCTGGTACTATCATCAGGAACAAACCCACAAGGAATAGTATCTGTGTTGAGACTTATCCATGCTTGCAGAACTGTAGCAGATAGGGAAGAAGAGATGAAGAGGCACAGGTAGCTACAGTCATGAATAAAAACCACTGCCTCCTGATTGTGCTCTCTACCCAGCAGAGACTTTCTTGAGAAGCCCATTCTTCTTCACATGGGCCCCAGTGAGCAGCACAGTGTGAGGCAAGCATGACACCCAATAAATGTCACTTGCCACAAAGGTCAGTGAGGCTTTGCTGTGCACATAGGTGTTGATGTATGAGGGGACAGTCACTTAAGCCTAAGAGGGGAACACTGCTCTGAGAAAGGACATTGGCATGTTGGGAGCATGTGCCCCATTTGACAGGATATTCACCACTAAGAATGACAATTGCCATCCTGATATCCATCAATCTTCCTTAGCAGTCTGGAGAAGCTCAGGGCTATGATGTTTAATCCTGGCCACCTCCAGAGGCCGAGTTTCATCCAGGAGATGGCACCAGATTTTCATGTGGTCGTTTTTTTTTTTTTTTTTTTTTTTGGTAGAGGTTTTTGCTTTAGGGCACACGTGCTTGCCAGAGAGAGACAGAGACAGAGACAATGAAAGGGAAAATGAGAACTCGCCTTTCAGGTGAGATCCATGCTGCCATCCCTTCTCCATTCTCATCACAGAATCTTGGGCACACATGCAAACACGCCCAGTGTGAGTTTCAAGCCACCTGGTCTGGGACTCAAATCACAGTCGGACACGTGGGAGTCCAGTGACATAACCACTACGCCATCTGCTGGTCCTCTATGTGGTCTTAATAGTCAGAAATTCTTTTCTCTACAGATGGCATACTCCAAAGGGCTTCATTTTCTTAGGATGGGCATGCATGGGACAAGATCACACCAGTGACTGTGAGTGAGGTATATTCTCAGCCAGACTCAGAGCATATCAAAAGGAGCAAGGACGGAAAGCCAACAGAAAAGCACAGCAATGTCTGGAAGCCTCCCACTTGCCAGAAAAGCCAAGAATTTCCCAGTCAACTAAAAATGGAGTGCCACAGCTTGGAGGTTAAGAGCAGGAGTTGGACTCAGAGTACTTTGGCTACTTCTCAGGTTTAGACCTTTGATAAATTATATAACCTCTCTATGCCTCAGTTTCCTTCTCTGAAATGGGGGCGATAATGAATATACTTCTATTATAACATGTTTGGAGATTAAATACATACTATTAAATGCCATTCAACAGCATGGCACCAATGTGCTGAATCAATAAATGAAATGCAAATGGCTGATGTCTGAGTAAATAAAGCATTCCAGGATTAGCTTAGGATGGAAAAATGGATCTCAGTCTCCAGGTACGAAGGCCAGGCTGCTGGAAACAGAAATCAGAGGAACCGAAGTGGGACATAATGGTCACTGAGACCTTTTTTTTTTTTTTTTTCGGAGAGGTTTTTGCTATAGGGCGCATGCGCTTGCCAGACAGACAGAGAGAGACATAGAGACAGAAAGCGAGAAATCACCCCCCAGGGGGGATGGTCACGCCGCAATCCCTTCTCCTCCATTCTCCTCTCAGGATCTTGGGCATGCACGCGCACGCGCCCGGCGTGAGTTTTAAGCCACCAGGTCCAGGACGCGAACTGCGGTGGACTACGTGGGAGTTCAGTGACATAGCCATTACGCTAACTGCTGGTTCCCCACTGAGACCTATTTAAAGGCGTGGTCTTTCAACTTTCAAGGCTCAGAAATTCTGAACCACCTTCTGCTCTCCCAGAGAGTCACCATGATCACAGGCGTATTTTGAGTTTTCCAGCTCATATATGCCCACCTGGTAGTTTCCTTAATCAACATAATAGCCAACATGCTATGACACACACTACATGCTGAGCCCCATAATATAATTCTCACATCAACTCAGAGTCAGGTTTATTACATACACATATAACAGATGAGGAAAAACTGAGGTCCTGAGATGATAAGAAACTTGCCCAATGTCACACAGCTAGAGGGTGGAAATGCAAAGATTCTAGCCCAACTGATCTTGTTCTCAAGTCCACTGCTCTTAACCTATATGATAAAAAAGACAAACACATTCCCACAGTTAGAAAGCCTGTTCTTACATCTCATACTTCAGAAGTTGGCCTATTAGATTTTTTTCACCATCAAAAATCTCCTGACAATGGCTATTAAGCAAATAAGTTCAAACTAATGTGGACACCAAAAGATTAATCAAATGGCACACATGTTGTGAATGTCAAGCCCATAAGCTTTTTGTAGGCTAGAAGGAACGCCTGAGTCCTCTGCCTGTGGACCCAAGCTCAGTGCTGCAAGTGGTCAGAAGTTTCCAGGGCAAGACTGTCTGTCAATGAGGCACTATCATCCTAAAGAAAACCTAACATAAATCACTACTTTTTTGGCATAGGTCCTAAAGTGCCAATTTATTTCTAGAATGATTCACCTGTACTGTTGTTCGAAATACAGTAGCCCACTAACTTGCTTGATTTTATGCCATTTTGAGCCGTTAGCTTTGTTCTTTGCTTTTCTGTAGATCAGCTAGAATCACATTTTGCAGTACTTGACAATTCTTTCCAACCATCACAGTCACTATTTTTTTTTCAATTGCTTAAAACTTGGTAAAAATTGTTCATTTTTTTGGCAGAAGTATCTCATATTCAAGCTTGGATCCAAGGTAAGCATTTCTGGCACATATGGTTAAAAAAAGATCTCTTTAACTGAATTAAGACAGCATGGGAAATACACATTCATTTAGCCCTTTTCCAAAAGTTGATTTCTAGCAGTTTAACAATATTTGACAGCATTATTCTTAGCATATGTGGTAGAACCGTTGTGTTGCTCTCTATAAGGTAGCAGATATTGTAAAATCAAGATGAGCTGTGAACCAGACAGGCTTAAAGTAACAGAGTTCTTGGTGTCTTATACAGGCTTCTGCAGAGTGGGCAGAGATTTAGCTGTCAAACAACTGGGCAACATGGCACTGGTCTGCAAAGAGGAGTAATATTTCAGTGCCCAATACAACTCTATTTCTTATTGAGTGACAAGTGATGTCTGCCTCAGTGTGAGTGAACAAAATTTAAGAATCAGATGAAGCAGTACTCAAATAGATAAAGGCTAAAGAAAAACATGAATGGTTTTCTGAATCTATATACTTGGGCTTTTCCCCTCAAATAGATTAATTCAAGCCAGCTTGGATATATGGACACCCAAGACTTCTGGCACTGAAACACCTAAATAAAAAAATTATTTATTTTTTAGCCCCATTTTCACCCTCAAAATGGATTGTAAGAAAGGAAGGCCAACCATCATCACATTTTCTATCAACAGACTCAACATTCAATATTCTTGTGTGTCACTTCTATAGGGAATGTCATGTTGTTGCTTCAATGAATTGTTATGGAGCGAATGGATAGATGGATGGATGACGGTCCCTTACCACATACCAACACAGGTCGTGATTATACATCAGTTAAAATCACAGACTAGAAGCTTATTGAAAAGAAGCTTATTCAACAAGACATGTTTCAGTTCAATTGAAAATAAATCTAGGGCCAGCCCCATAGTCAAGTGGTTAAGGGAGCCAGATCCCACATGGCCTACTGCTGTTCAAATCCGGGCCCCAGAACCTTGAAAACCATGCTTTGCACATGTGCTTGCATGCCCCGAATCCCAACAGGATGGCTAAATGGAGGAGAAAGGGACTGTGGTGTGACCATGCCCCCATGATTGGGAGGCACTTTCTCTATGTGTCTGTCTCCTTCTCTCTGCCTCTCTAGCAAGGGCACGTGCCATCTGGCAATCAATCTATAATTTTCCCAAAACATCTTCCTCCCCCGCCTTTTTAAAGTAAAAACTCAAATAAACTTACTAATTAACTAAAAGTACATGTTAGGTTGTTGATAAATGCTTCAGGCCTTTTAATGTGTGGACATTGGCAAGAATGACATTCTGCCTATTCAACCATCACAGTTACTACTTTTCAATTTGCAGCAATATCCTGCCAGTGAAATTTGACACTTTACCATGAATCTTTAGTCTTCGGCAGACCCAGACTAACTCTAGTGTCATCATTCTCTAAATTCTGGTAAAATGTTTTGTTGTAACTCACTCCGAGTATCTTGGAATGGAGTAACTCCTCGGACTGGATTATGGCTCTGGAGTTTCTCATCACTTTTGTGCCCAAAGCCTGGCTGGAACACATCTTCCTAAGTCACACCGAGACTCTATCTTGGCATCTGATAGTTGCTGGGCAGACATCCCGGGAATTTTGGCTCTAGGACTAAAGGTCATCTTGGCATTGAAAGTCCTCCCAGGGTCTCATAGGCACCAGCAGTTTTGCTCTAGTGCCAGTGCTCCTGCCACCTGTTTCAGGTTGTTCACACTAATTAAAGACAAGCTTCACTCTGCCTTCTTGCCTTCTCGTCAGCTAAAAGAAATCTGTCATTCTCACGGCCACACTCGCAGCCAAGTGGACGAGCAGAAAAGCAGGAATAAACCCATGTACGGCCTTTCTCTGCTCCGGCATGAAACCTGTCATCGTTTTTTCCCACTCAGAAGAAAGCAACCTCCCATTCTCCTTCTTAAGAAAAAGTCCCCTCCCTCCAGGCACCTCCAGCAAAAGCTGTGCTACTAGAAGCTGCTCAAAATACAATAGCCCTTCCCCAAGCTGCAAACTAAAACTTCAGCCACCTGCATTGGCTACAAACTGCTTGAACAAGAGCTGCTCAGAACCAGTTTCTGCAAGAACTTTTCCTGTTTCCACAGGACACAGACAGAACAAAGTTTTGTGAGAAACACAAGATAAGCTCACAATCATATTGTCTATGTCTCTTAAATTAAAGAGGAAAAAAATGCAGGAATTGGATTGGAAAGTTTGGGTGACTTCCCCAATATGCCTGAGATGAACAAGGACATTCAGCACCAAAGTCAGAGCTGAGGCATAGGGGTAATCTCCTAACCATCGCTTCCCATGCCTATTTCTGAGTGTTTGTACCTGTATTTAAGTGGAGTGTCATCCAGAACTGAAGAAAAGTTTAGAAATGTCACTTCCAAAACTAAGGTGACTTGGGGCAGGCAGGTGGCATGGTGGTTAAGGTGCTGGATCCCACATGGCTGACCATGGTTCAAGTCCTAGCCCCAGTAGCTTGAAAATGACAACAAATAAATATACAAACAAAACAAAAACCAAAAACAAAAAACAAGGTGACACAAAATTGATAAGATTAGCCAGTATTACAAACACAGCAACTTGAGAAATAATTTTTAAGACACAAAGGAAATGGCTATGTGCAGGGCATTTTTTAAAAGGCCAATATGAGAGTCTGCTACTATGTACTTAATACTGTCCCAAGGCCAGACACCTATCAGTGCACTCCATGAGAATAGGAGTAGTGCCTGTATCCTTGGGACTTAGTAGGTGCTCTATAAATCCTGCAAATAGTAGAGATGAATGTGCAGGCAGGTATGGAATAAACTGTGTGCATAGCGCATGTGTGTGCACATGCACACACAACGGTTCAGAGGCAATTCTTCAGGCTCTGCCAGAGTTAGAAAGGCTTTCCCAGAGCAACTGTTCTTATCATCTCATAATCACCAATCAACTCTCTAATTTAGAATTAGGTAGTCCATGGGGGTCAGACAGTGGCACAGCAGTAACACGATGCTCTGCAAAGCCAACTCATATCCAGGTACACGTATGCCATGGTCTGCGGCTGGCTGAGGCTGGGATCATGGACCATGGCATTAGGAACCTTAGGGGGACATTCTCTCTTCTTTCTCTCTCTTCTCTCTCTCTTTCTCCTGTCTCTCTTACGAAGGAAATAAATAGATGGACTTCAAAAAAATAACAGGTTTTCAGGACCAGCAGACAGTGTAATGGCTACGTCGCTGGACTACCATATAGTCAACTGCAGTTCAAGTCCCGGACCCGGTGGCTTAAACTCATGCCAGGCATGTGTGCGTGCATGCCCAAGATCCCAAGAGGAGAATGGAGAAGAAGGGATTGTGGTGTGGCCATCTCCCCGGGGGTGATTTCTCGCTTTTTGTCTCTGTCTTTCTGGCGAGCGTACGTGCACTATAGCAGAAAAATCTCTCCCCCCAAAAAATAATAGGTTTTCTAGATGCCTTGATACCTTTCATGTACCACCCTAGAAGTGGATATAAACATACCAGTCCCTAAAATGTATAAATTAACTGTGAATTAGTATAGTAAAATATTGCTTTTACATACATAGTTTATAGATTTGGTGAGTACCAACATCCTCTTCAGAAATTTAAAAACTGAAACCCAGACCTGACCTTACCAGCCAGACAATCTCTTTTTTCTTTCATATCCTTTAATGCTAAAGTCATCAGGCCACAGTTGTGCCTAAATTG
>NW_006159610.1:8781161-8784186 GCF_000334495.1 Tupaia belangeri chinensis | reverse complement strand
GTTCAGCAGCTGCTGTGTGCGGTATGGTTATCTCCTTCTCTCTTTGAGGGAAGGACACATGGGCCTCATTCCGAGGCTCATTGAGGAAGGCAAGCTGACAACATGCCTTTAAAAATAAGGAGCATATTAGTATGTCTCAGCTGTCAATCACACATAATCAAGCTCATAAACAATAAACAGAACACTTTTTTGATGAGTTAAATTCCATTTTTACATATTGATCGCAAGTTGGAAGGAATGAGCAGATTGATAGTTTTCTGAGAAAAAATAAAGTTATTTTTAAAATAGGTTTTCTTGATTAAAAATAGAAGTCCCAGGTAACCTTACATCTCATTCTGCATTCTAGTGCTGAGAAACTTCTGTATTCCAAGATTTGTACCATGTAACAGGTGGATACAAGAAGAAAATGTGTACCTCTTGCCTTCAAGAAGCTTATAATTGTGTCAGAGCAATAAAACATGCTGAGTGAAATGGTTAAAAAGAAAACTTCTAAATCCAAAAATAAAATTGAAATATCAATAAAAGAAACTGGTGTAAAAGATACAAAAAAGTAGGTGATTAAATATAAGTGAAGAATATCACAGCTTAAATAATGGGGCTAAAGGTCTTTAAGGTTCCAATATTTACAGAAAGTTTCATGAGAAATAGATCCCAATCTAGACCTTGAAGAAGGGGCCAGCAGGTGACATAATGGCGACAGCACTGGACTCCCACATGGCTAACCACAGTTTGAGTCCCAGACCTGGCAGCTTGAAAATCATGCCAGGTGTGTGTGTGTGTGCACGCGCGTGCAAAAAAATCTCAGGAAAAGACTGGAGGAAAAGGGATTGTGGCATGGCCATCCCCTCTGTGGGGTGATTTCTTACTTTCCCTCTCACTGTCTCTCTTTGTCTCTTTACAGTGAGCTCACACACCCATGGCAAAAACCTACAAAAGAAAAAGAAAAGGTAAGGTTTGAAAATGGGAAAAGGAGAGTGAGAAGGCATTCTGGATAAGGAAACTAGCACAAGCATGGTGTAGGCAGGAATGCCCTCAGCATGTTGTACATACACTGTCTCACATTCCCATACTGGAGGTAGGGATTCACAATGGTCCGGATTAGGAGTTTCTGAATGACAGCCTGGAAGTTGTAGACTTTAGGCTGTTAACACGTGTTCACACAGAGATCTAGTGGAGAAGAGAGGTGTTTTCAGATTAGTCTGGCAGAAGTACATGGAATCAGCAAGTTTTTCAGAGATTGATAGCAAGAGGATTAGCTCATGGGCAACAGCAGAACTTCAGGTGTAACTTGACTAAGACGGGTAAGGAACTTGGGAACAGACTAGAGGGACCTTCAGGAAGAAAAAAAAAAATCTGCCAGGCGTAGGCAACTGATTGGCTACACCAAGACTCAGGTGTAGATGGAGAATGCTTTGATCAATTTTAGGCAGCCTGAGTTTGAGACAATAATGTGATATCTGAGTAGATATGGCTGTCAAGCAGCTGGCCCATATTCTACTAGGACTTGATGAGACTCTAGTGGGAATATCTGAGTAGTGCTGGTGACTGAGCCATTACAGTGATCAAGATCTCAAATGGAAGACAGTCAACACTGAAGGACAAAGTAAACATCTGAGAAAAGTGGAGAGACACAGCCATTGATGGAGACAGAAACAGAGCAGTCATAGAATAGAAGGGAAACAAGATCAATGTGACATGATGGCCACAGGGGCACAAGCACTGCTGAGCAGGAAACGTGAAGGAGGATTCTCAAGGAAAGGACACAGGACATGAGCTGATGAGTTTCTCAGAGAGAGTCATCTCAGTATAGTGTGAGAACAGAAGATAACTCATGGGGATGGGACATGGGGAGGGGTATAAAGTCAAGGGACACCACTGATAAGAGCAATATGGCCACTCATGTGACCATAAACTTGCCATTGAATGGGAGAGAGTAGCATGAACAGGCACAGCCAATGGAAAGTCCTACCCCTGCCGCATCAGAAGGAACCCTCCCCACCCCACCTCCCAACAGAGTGAAAACACGCTCAAACAAAAAAACCTACTTCCGATCTTTCTCACAAGGCCAGCCCAGGATCTTACGCAAGAAAAATACCCCAGGACACCAAGGATGTGCAAGAGGCTTGAAACCTGTCATTCTGAGAGCAGAAGCTGTATGGCTGCTCTTTTTTCCTTGCCATGCTGATTCCAGCTGGCAGGGGTTAAACATTTCCAAGAAGGGGAGAAATGAGAGAAGGAAGCTCCTGAGTTTCTGGACGAAGACGTTATGACTGTTGCAACTAAATGAAAGAGATCTCAGGTGGTGGTGATGGTGGAGGAGGCTGAAACCGCAGCACCACAGGCCGCCAGAAGTTTCTGCTTTGTTTGTTTTCACCTCATTGCTCTTGGATCTCGCTGGCATCATTTAGTGGAAGCTCTATCTGGTTCCTGCCTGCTTCCTATCAGGAACTGGATTTAAATCAGTGGGTTTTTCACTCACTGATTTCTTTGTTCTCACCAGGGGAGTCCTAAGCAAAGTGTGCTTCTACATCTTTCTGATATAATACCCTCCTTCCACAAAGACATACATTGATAATGCAGAAAATGTAAATTCAGACTTTAAAAAGGCATAACCCTATGTCTAGAATGACTGTATTTGTCTGCCAAAAATCACAAATTCTGCTTTCAGATGGTCACCTCAGAGTGCACATGGTAACACTGGCTTTAACTACTGAGGGCAGCAGAAGCACAGAGATGGAAACAAAGCATTTTAGCCAAGGTCATACATATTTGGAGCCCAGATCTCTCCTTGGACATATAACTTTCTCTAATATAAAGTAATGCCCTCATTCTAAAGATCTGTAAAGTATCCTTGAAAGGAAAGGTCTGTGGTTCATTTCCACAAATTAGCAGAAGGCATGGGGGTATTATCAGGAAGCACTTAGATTAGAAGATGGGAGTGGCACCATTATAGGTAAGATTCAATTCTGTCGTGTGGAAAGAGAAAGATAAATAATATGGGGAAAGGCGGGAGACATGCGGGCAA
>NW_006159610.1:8762373-8780928 GCF_000334495.1 Tupaia belangeri chinensis | reverse complement strand
AAAAGAGTGTGACTTCTAGGGGAAGCCATGAGCATGAGGGACCACAGCACATAAGAGATTCAAGAGCTCGAGAACAAGGAAATAATTTCTCTGATGAGCTTAGCGGTTGCCAGAAAGACCAAGGTGAGGACAGAGAAGAAATCATGGCCAAGTCCCTTATTATTCCCTATAGCAACTGAAAACAGTCTTTTCCAATTGGTCAGTGTTTAGAGGAGACATGATGCCATTTCACTTTTCCTAATTAAAAAAGTACATAATGCCAATACCTACAAGTAGATAAAAAGCACTGCTTTATTTTGCCTCAAATTTAACTAGCTCAAATTAGGTCACCAATTACTTGAAGCTTTAAATACTTACCTAAGAAGAACTGAATCATTCTGATCAACCAGTTGTGTCTTTCGTTAATAATTTTTCCGGAAAAAATACAATGACCAGTCAATTCTGCTCAAATGAGGTGTTTGAGAAGCTTCTCTTTAAGAGATTTCTACCTGCTTTAAGCATTTGCCACCCTCCCTGGACCACCAATGGAGGGTTTAAATTCTACTGCTTAGTTGTTGCCCTACATGATCTGCAGGTGCATCTTCTTATGAATGCAAATCATGGAAGCAAATTTAGAAACTGTTTTGGAATATGTGACCTTTGAGATTTAATTTGCAAGCTGAAGACTGAGGAGGTTATATACAGAATCCTCATACTGGAGGAATCCTTAGAAACTGTTCTCCCAAAAGACCTCTCAGGGCCATTAAAATATCTAGGATCTAGGGGTTGGGGCTTTGCTTCCCAACTCAAGAAACATCACCTCTCCTATTTTACTTTCCTTGGGAATCTAGTCTCATCTCTGCCACAGAACAGCTGCATGTTCACTGTAAGCTTCTCCCTGAAGTGTGAATCCATTCCTTTCAACTCCTCCTTTCCAAAAGCAGAGCTCATGAGCACTCTGTGAGCAAACCACCCAACTAAGATGGGGAATCCAAGAAGAAAAGCAAATTCGATATTGGGGGAATAAGAGAAGATGCTGTGTTCCAAAACTTTTATACCATGCTAAATTTGAGATGAGACATGCAACCAATAGGTAGTTGGGTATATTCACCTCCATTTCAGAGAAGAGGTCTGGTTGAAGATACAAATTAAGAGTGGGATCTTCAGCATACAGAAAGCATGGGGATGAATAAGATCACTCAAGAATAATCTATAGAATAGAGAATATAAGGCCCTACCTCGAGGTAGAATGATAGAAGAAAGGAGAAGATGTCTGTCTCTCCGAACCTTGATTTCCAATTATATTCCATCTTTTTGGATCAGTACATCCTTTGGAGATTCACCACTTGACCTTGAATGTCCAATTATCACAAGCCTCTCTCTGCCTTAAATCCCAGTTCTGTATGGGTGCTGTTTCCTCTCTAGCTTCATTTTTCTCCCCTGCTCACTTTCACACAGCACCCCTGACACTTCAAGATGCCTTTTGTCCTCTTCTTTTTCCTTTTTTTCTTTCTTTTTCTTTATGTGTGTGAATATGTAACTCTTTCTTTTTCCTTTTCAGATGGGTCTCATTGTGTCACAATCTTCCTAGATTGGCCTACAAGTAGCTGGGATAACAGGCACACACTACCACACCTGACTTTTATGGTAGTCCAGGAATCAAACCCAGGCCTCCCATGTGGCCTCAGATGCAGCAGCTTGCAGCATGATATTGAAGCTGGACCCAAGATACCTTCTGATGATGCCTCAAACCTACTTCTCATTCTTCCTTAAAATATTTCTAAAACTACCTTACCTCAGACAGATGACACATGAAAATACACTACCAATGAGTTTTATAGCTAACTGAACAAAATCAAGCCAGAAAAATAATTTTTAAAACTTTTCTAAGTGTAAAATAAATGGTGGAAAATCACAAAGAATTAAAAATTTTGACCATATAATCTAAAGTAGCAAATAGAAACTAAATAAAATATAAAAATAAAAATTCATAACAAAGTGAGAGATGAATTTGTAGCAAATATTATAGTATTAATATTCTGAATTTGTATCTTTAAAACTCTAATAAAGTCAATTTAGGAAACCAAAAACTACCCTTCTAAAAATGGGCAAAGAATAATAGCCAAGACCCAAAGTACTCAGATGCAAATAGATAATATTTAAAAATTTAACCTTTCTAGGGCCAGTAAGTGACATAGTGGCTAAGGTCACTGGATTCCCACATGGCTGACTATGGTTCGAGTCCCAGACCTGGCGGTTTGCTTTTTCACTTTCTCGCTCTCCCTCTCTCTCTGGTCAAATTAAAATAAATGAATAAAATAAAGTTAAATAAAAATAATTTAAAATAAAAAACTAACCTTTCTAGTAATCAAATAACTTAAAATGAGTCCTTTTTTGCTTATTAAATTGGATATATTTTTTAAACTAATACTGAGTTATGCTAAGAGTTTATAGAAATAGATGCTTACATACACTTCTAAAGGTGAACAACCCAATAATCCCATTTCTCTGAATCAGTCCCAAAGAAATTATGCAGATAAGATCTATGTGCAAATATATTTAGTTTTAGCATTCGTTACAGTAGTAAAAATCTATAACTAACTTGAATAAACTACAGTAAACTGGATAAATGAATTACAAACTCCTTAACCACATATTCAAAATTTTTTAATAAATGCAGAAGGGAAAAACATAAATATTTTTTATATTTATCTAAAGAACACCTATAAACCAACAAGAAATCTCTAAGAAATGACCAGACATGGACAGGTAGTTCACAGAAAAATAATAATCAGTAAGTGCTTTGTTAAGTTTATGACCAAGTAATGAAAGAAGATAAAATTATTTTTTTAAGGTTTTTGCCATAGAGGATGCATGCACTCACCAGAAAGTGGCAGAGAGAGGAAAAATTAGAAATCACCCCAAAGAGAGGGATGACCACATTGTAATCCTTTTACCTCCAGTGTCCTCTCAGGATTTTGGGCCCAGCATGATGTTCAAGCTGTCAGGTTCAGGACTCAAACTACGGCCAACCATGTAGGAGTTCAACACCTTACATACTATACCACCTGCTGATCCCAGAAAAAATTGTATCTATCCCTAAGGTATCACACTGGAAAATATTTAAGTATACATAATATAACCATATTAAGAACATCTACCTATGAGTAGCTATAACAACAAAAACAGAATATTCACCAAAATGCTAGCAATAGCTATTTCTGGATACTGAGATTACCCGTGATGTTTATGTTGTTCTTAATGCTTATCTATAGATTCCAAATCTGCAAATGAACATATATTACTTTCGTAATAAGAGAAGTACATAATGTCTTTAATAGCATATTTGTGAGAATGGAAAATGTACACACTATAGGGTTGAAAAGCAAAAAGAAGAACATGAGACAATACACAAAACAATTTGATACCACTTGAGTATAGCTGTATTATACTTAGAAAAAATAATGGAAAAAGACACTCCATGCAAAGTTTTGACTGTATAGCTTTTAATTGTGGGAATATGAGCGACTGTTACCTTCTTTAATTTTATCTATATTTTCTATATTATTTTATAATGCAAATGAATTATTGTTATAGTCATAAAAAAGAAAATGTGTGAGTTGAAGTGCTTTACTTTTCCTGTCAGCAAAATAAAACCTCTCCTATTTCAAGCTGAAGCTCTGGGTCCCTTTTCTCTAGAAAATTCACTAGGTCCATTTTCTCAGTCCTTCCCTGGAGCACTTGGCAATAAGAATGTCTTTATATTATGTTTGCTTTACTTCTGTGCTTTTCGGTTGGTTCTGCAACAGTATATTGTGGGGCACAGATACAATAAAGACGAGCAATGATAACGGTGTCTGGAGATTCAGAAGACCTGGATGTTCCCCGTTCACCCTCACCTGAGGGTTTGCTCCTCACCCAACCTCGGGGCTCTGAAATTTAAATGACAAGTTGGACTGGAAGCACAGTTTTCATGTTGTGCTCTTGGGGGAGCTGCTGTAGGGTGATGTGGAGATGGAGTAGGGTGGGGTTTGAGACCCTGAACCCCACCCTCAACCAGAGCAGTTCCACATTTACCTGCTTTATGTTGGAGTTCCACATAGAAACATGTTGCACCCGATAGCAAAAAAGATTGAAAACTATGGGTAGAAAATGTTCAATACATTCCAACATTATCCCATCTCTTCCCACCCAGCCTGTCAGCAAACTGGATTTGTCTCATCTGACAATCCAATCTCTGAGCCTGAAGAGTCAGAATTATTTCTCTCAGCTGGAGTTCCACATTATAACAGGCAGATGGAAAGAGTCTGAGCTTTAGAATCAAAGAATCTGAGTTTGCATCTTGATTCTGCCCCTGACAGGTATTGGATGTGTGACTTGGAGCAAGTTATTACCTCTCTGTCCCCCAATTTTTTCATCTTCAAATGGGAGTCAGATCTCGTTTGTAAAATGTTACAAAGACTCAGATACCATTAGTAAAAAGTGCTTTACCCGAAACACCTGCTAAAGTTATTCACAATAATGGTAAATACAACCTCCACAGTTGTGGCCATTCATTTAATAAACACCCACTGATCATTCACTGAATATAGGTCTCATGCTCCCATCAAGATGACCAAACTGTAGGGCCTTGCTAGGTTCGCTTTCAACATGTGGATTAAAGCCCTTAGCCCAGTGCCTAGATTACACAAGTTGGCTCCCCTACCACCATATAAACTGAAAATGGGGTAGGGTCCCATAAAACAAAGACCTGAGAATAAGAGTTTCTTAGTTCCTATTGATCTCATTTTCTCTGAAAGGTTAATCTGTGTCCCTATAAAGAGAGTCAAGGAAGAACAGAGGAAGCATGCCCCCCCATACTTGCCAATCACACCAGTTAGCTCAGCAACCCCATGACCCAGCACTGCTTCTGAAATGCTCTTTTTTTGGCATGTAAGGGCTCTCACAGGGCCTAATTGAAGTGTCCTGTTGGTCTGGGACAGGGTCTCCAATGGGAAGTCCTACTGAGAAAGAAAGGCTCTAAGAGACCCCATGAGTGAAAGTCTGGTGTCGGGATGCCATCCCCTGCTACCTGAGGTACCTGAGCTCAGCCTTTAGCAAATGGCTAAAATATACTGTTATAGAAATCACTTGTTAAGAAATAGTGCTTGCCAAATTAATACATCTTACCTTAAAAAATAAATAAATAAAATAAAAATAATAAAAATACTGCCCTCATAAATGAAGGGTAAGATAATTTCAATAGTTACACCAAGCCAGGCTACAGAATCTGGGTTTGCAGGCTACGGTCCAAACATTGTTCGGAACAAAGTATATTTTTAAATGGTAAAACATCCCCAGTTTTTCACTATTTAAACAACTAATCAATATATAAAAGGGAAAAAATCTATATTATGGATGCTCACCATGGTGCAAAGGGCTTTTGTGTCAGAGAAGCAAAATATAAGGCCACTGTTCTTCAGAAGATCCCATTCCATTTGGGAGGCAAAAGCAATACCCAACAATCAATGAGTAATAACATATGGAAATAAAATTGTGTGCTAATTTGTGTGGTTCAGACCATAGGTTCTGTACAAGTTTGGAAAATGGGGCATGGCATCTGTGTGGATAGAAGTCAAAGAAAACTTCCTGGGAAGGGTGGGAGTTGATCTATGGCTTGAAGGTCAGAAGCATGACACAGGTATGACTATGGTTTACTTTGAAAAGACCAGGATCTAGAGTCACTGTTTTTTCTGTTTGAAAAACAGAAAACATGGCACAAATAGAGCAGAGTGTAAAAAAGATGAAGCTTTTGGGAACCAGCAGTTAGCGTAATGGCTATGTCGCTGGACTCCCACGTAGTCGACCGTGGTTCGTGTCCCGGACCCGGTGGCTTAAAACTCACGCCGGGCGCGTGTGCGTGCGTGCCCAAGATCCTGAGAGGAGAATGGAGGAGAAGGGATTGCGGCGTGGCCATCCCCCCTGGGGGGTGATTTCTCGCTTTCTGTCTCTATGTCTCTCTCTGTCTGGCGAGCGCACGCGCCCTACAGTGAAAATCTCTCAAAAAAAAAAAAAAAAAACCAAAAAAAAAAAAAAAAAAAACAAAAAAAAAAAAAAAAAAACAAAAAAAAAAAAAAAAAAACAAAAAAAAAAAAAAAAAAACAAAAAAAAAAAAAAAAAAACAAAAAAAAAAAAAAAAAAACAAAAAAAAAAAAAAAAAAACAAAAAAAAAAAAAAAAAAACAAAAAAAAAAAAAAAAAAACAAAAAAAAAAAAAAAAAAACAAAAAAAAAAAAAAAAAAACAAAAAAAAAAAAAAAAAAACAAAAAAAAAAAAAAAAAAACAAAAAAAAAAAAAAAAAAACAAAAAAAAAAAAAAAAAAACAAAAAAAAAAAAAAAAAAACAAAAAAAAAAAAAAAAAAACAAAAAAAAAAAAAAAAAAACAAAAAAAAAAAAAAAAAAACAAAAAAAAAAAAAAAAAAACAAAAAAAAAAAAAAAAAAACAAAAAAAAAAAAAAAAAAGATGAAGCTTTTGTAGAGGAAGACAAGGTACACTGAAACGGGCTGAGTTAATGATACCAGAGAGACCAGTTAATGATACTCAGAACCATGCACTCCCATGTAACTCCCATTGCATCCAACCTCCTTCTATTTGAGGCTGGTCATAGTAATAAACTTGTGAGAATAAATTATACTAATGCTTGATTCTTTTAAAGCTCAGTGAGTATAATACGAGAAAGATATACTCATGCTGAGGACACATTTTCTAGATACAGAATTTCCTTCCCGTTATTCAGAGCATGAACCTGTTCCATTAGGTCTCCTGTGTGTTATTAACACAGACACAAAAACACATCCATCCTCTCCTTCCCCTCAAGCAAAGGGCATCCCTCCATGAAGGCCCCTCCTGCGTGCTTCTTTGAAAGAGCACAGATAATTACTGAATACTGATGAGCAAGTGAAAGAGGATTTTGCCTTTCTCTCACACTTGGCATCTTCATTCTTCCTGATTTGATTGGGTTCGTCTAGTCTTTCAGCTAGAAGGGACTAAGCTTCCTGTATGCCCTTAACCACAGCCAAGGAATCTGGAATGGGAATTCAATCCCATTAGGTCTAGTTCGATTGGCCAAATATATCCAGCACCTAGTATGTGTGAAGTACATGCTGGATGCTATAAGGGATACAGATCCAGAGGAGATAGTCCATACTCTTGAAGCTCTTCTAAAGAACCCAAAAAAGATAACCCAAGTACCCACATGCTTTCGACACCTGTCAGAAAATGAGGAATGAAATGAGGGAGAGCAGAGACAAAATGAGCCCAACTAATGGGATAGCACCAAGGAACACAGCAGCAGGACAGGGCACCTGTGATAACCACAAGGAATGGGAAAGATTTAGAGCTAGAGAAAAACAAAAGAACAGTTTTGATAGGAGCAACAGTAAGAGAAAATGTATGGGAGAAGAAAAGTGCAGAGCATGCCTACAATGGGGATACCAGAAAAGAAGTTTTTCTTTCCATCTGTTGAAAATGTTCATGAGAGAGTCAGGACAGCATATACAAAGCACTTGGTCCTAGGGTGTGTGCAGTGAAGAGATCCCTAAATAAAAGTAAGGGGTAGATGCTAGACGCATTCACAAGGTAGCAGCCACAATACTTGTGACAGGTTGGATATAGTGAGCGAGAGATAAGATGTCAAAGAGGACCAGACACGTTCCTGGAGAATTGTGATGGCACACAGTGGCCATATGTGGCAAGTATTGTGCTAAGCCAGGGTAGGAAAAGGATGAGTTGATTGACAACATGCTAAATCAAGATGCTGGACACATCTGAGGAAAACCCTCTGACAGGGACTTGGGGAGCAGGTCTGGCGACGGAGAAGAGGTTGGGGCTGGTGATAGAGAACCAAGAACCACCTACATGGTGATGGACATGGTGGTGGTCATGGTGGTGGAAGCCAGTGAGTGGATGAGGGCCCTAGAGAAGAGAGTGTGCAAGAGAAGAGCCAACAGCCCAGACTAGAACTTGCTCTGGGAAAGTCCACATGCAGTCGGTAGAAAATCAGAGGAAGACAGATGGGGGACAGCACATAGAACCAGTGGAGTCAATTCCCTGCCTTTGTCTCAAAAAAGCACAACACTGGTTCAGATGAATGGAGTCTTGCCATCTGCAGTGACTCTGCCCATCCGCCCTACGTCATCCACTCTTGCCATTCACCTCCACTTCCATCTTTAATCACCAATACATTACAGAGTATGTCATAGCTCTTAGGTGGGAAGATAAAGGTGAAACATATGCAAAACTTTTAAAAACTGAACCAGATTAATTCATAACAACACAACACAATGGATCTCCCTGGTGTTTTGGACTAAATGTGGTTAGCTTCAGCAGTGGTCTTGCAATGAGCACCAATCCCTGAGCATCTATAGCACTGCTGAAGAAACACAGAAATTCACATCCCAAAACCTGACTAGGATCTGGTTTCTATTATTTATTCACTGTATGATCTGAGACAAGTCACCGGACCTCACATTTCTTTCATCTATAAAAAGGAGACAATGACACACGTTCCTCACAGGATTGTTAAAGGATTAAATGGAGGAATATGTGCTTAGCATACTGCCTGGAACATAATAAATCGTAGCTTTTTCTACTGTTAATAGTAGGGAAAATAAAATGACAATAAATATTCTTTGTTCCTTTCCTCCCTCTGCTTTGGGGAAAAAAAAATATTGCATTTTAACAACCCCAAGACTTTCAGTGTATTTCCTGCCATCAGGTAATGAGGACTGGAAGAGGTGAAGAGTGGGAGTTGTTGGTCCTTAAGTTCCCTCTCCACAAAGACCGGCTGCCCATCTTGTTTGACCTGGAAGGAATAACAGCAAGGGCAGCCTGGGGTTTCATCCATGAATCGCAGCTGAGTGAGAGGCTCATGATGAGTTCGGAGATCCTTTGGTACGGGATGCCACCCCTGGGTGGCCAGGCTTGGGCAGCAGGGCACTGGCTGCTGCTGTGGACCAAGCTCCCACAGCAGACATCTCACAAGGATGGGATCTGGACAGGTTCTGAATCTCCCCTTAATTGAAGCATAACTGTTTGATCCTCACCTATCACAATTATTCATGGAAGACATTGCAAACACGGTATTTGGCCTTGTACCTTCGGGAGGCTACAAGAATCCTGATAACATCGGTGATCATTCCAGCTAGACACATTTCCAATCCCACAGAAAAGCTACAAGGTCACACGACTGAAGAAGAGATGGTGTGGCGATCAGCAAAGACAAGCTGACATCCCCACATCGTTGCACACATTCAAACAGCTGCCTGGCTCCTGGCAGGAAGAAACAGCACTGAATAAAGATGTGAAACCTCCAGGAAGAACCTACTTGCAAATTGGTTAGCTATTTAAATGACCAAATTACCCAAGACATAATTAGGACAACATTTCTCCCCCTGGTACTCCTATATGTGAATTAATGGACCCTTCTCAGTAAGCCACGCTAGCACTAATAGCATTTTCTTTCACTCGGACCGTTTAAATCATTAATCCCTTTTCCAAGCTGGCATTTGTGTTTGCGTCTTCTGCGCCCAGAGGTCAGGTCTCTATCAGCCTGCCTTTTGCTCTCTGGCATGCAGTAACGGTGGGCATCTGTCAGGACAGAGAACCTTTCCTAGTCCTTACGCACACTGCGTTCCCAGGGAGGTAGTTAGCACTAATCGAAAGAGCACTGGGCTGGGACAGCAGACAGTTATGTTGGTGCCTTGCAGCCTGCCAAGACTTCTTTTTTCTATTGTGATCAAATATATGTAACATAAAATTTGCCATTTTAATCACTTTTTAAAGTGTACAATTCAGTAGCATTCACATTATTGTGCAAAAATGGCCACCATTCATCTGCAGAACTTTTTCATCTTCCCCAACTGAAACTCTACCAATAAAAACAACTCTCCATTCCCTGCTTCCCCTAGTCCCTGCTAACCACCATTACTTTCAGTCTCCATGAATATGACTACTGTAGGAACCCTGTAAAGGATTCATATAATATTTGTCCTTTTGTGACTTTTTTCCACTTAGTATCATGTTTGCAAGGTTCATGTTAGAAAATGTCTCAGAATTCCCTTCCTTTTTAAGGCTGTGTAATATTCCACTGCGTGAATATACCACATTTTATTTATCCATTCATCTAAACTTCTGCATTTAAGAAAAGATGACTAGAAGTTATTAAGCTTTGTTTTCATTGTGGTGAATGCACATAATATTTACCATTTTTAAGTGGTTAGTTCAGTAGTATTAAGTGCAATTGTCACCATTATCTACCTCTGGAACTCTTTCATCTTCCCAAATTGAGCCTCCATACCAATTAAACAGTAATTTTCCATTCCTCCTTCCCCAATCCCTGGTAACCACACCTGCCAAGACTTTATATTGTACCAGCCTCAGCTTCTTCATCTGAAAAGTAATCACTGTACTCATAGCCTTGGACCCAGGAGTTGCCTGAATGCTTCTGGATTGTTTTCATTGAGTTCATGCCTCTCTTCTCTGTGGAGTGAGGGCCCTCTGGAGCTCCCTCCAATACTCTTTCTGGGCTTAAGTTGGGAAACATCTGGTAACACACACAGGTCCCACGACCACAGGAAATGAGGCTGATACTTCCCACATGGAAAGAAATGGAGTTGTTCTTCTCTACCAATAAAAACAACTCTCCATTCCCTGCTTCCCCTAGTCCCTGCTAACCACCATTACTTTCAGTCTCCATGAATATGACTACTGTAGGAACCCTGTAAAGGATTCATATAATATTTGTCCTTTTGTGACTTTTTTCCACTTAGTATCATGTTTGCAAGGTTCATGTTAGAAAATGTCTCAGAATTCCCTTCCTTTTTAAGGCTGTGTAATATTCCACTGCGTGAATATACCACATTTTATTTATCCATTCATCTAAACTTCTGCATTTAAGAAAAGATGACTAGAAGTTATTAAGCTTTGTTTTCATTGTGGTGAATGCACATAATATTTACCATTTTTAAGTGGTTAGTTCAGTAGTATTAAGTGCAATTGTCACCATTATCTACCTCTGGAACTCTTTCATCTTCCCAAATTGAGCCTCCATACCAATTAAACAGTAATTTTCCATTCCTCCTTCCCCAATCCCTGGTAACCACACCTGCCAAGACTTTATATTGTACCAGCCTCAGCTTCTTCATCTGAAAAGTAATCACTGTACTCATAGCCTTGGACCCAGGAGTTGCCTGAATGCTTCTGGATTGTTTTCATTGAGTTCATGCCTCTCTTCTCTGTGGAGTGAGGGCCCTCTGGAGCTCCCTCCAATACTCTTTCTGGGCTTAAGTTGGGAAACATCTGGTAACACACACAGGTCCCACGACCACAGGAAATGAGGCTGATACTTCCCACATGGAAAGAAATGGAGTTGTTCTTAACCTTTACACACACCTACAAAACACTGCTCTTGGTATAATTAAGCGTGCTTCGCTCAAGGCTGGAAAAACCAGGCACAACAGGGATGATCTAAATATAAGTTCCCACTTGATTTTTTTTTTCATTGCAACCTTTATGAATCTGAACAAAAAGAGGAGAAAGTGTTGTTGGTTTTGATTACTCATTGTTATCTTTGGTAAGCAAAACAATTTTACAAATAGCACCCACCCAGTGGTAAAACACGAATATGTGAAACTACCTTCTCCTTAAAGAGAAGAAAAATAAGTCTTTATTCAAATTAAGACTCTCACTTTGGGCAATAAAACTAGTTTCAACTTTATATACTGTGTGTCTTTATTAGAGTTTGACAAAGAAGAGAGATTTCATGTTATTAGTCACTAGAGGATACTCACAGAAACCCATAAATGTAACAGAAGCATATTGACAGTGGCATAAAAGAAAACGCTAATTAAATCCCAATATCCTTCAAGTACTGCCAGATCATTCAGGTATAAGCTCACTTCCAGGGTTGTGGAACATATGCTCTCAAATGTGCCTGGGTTTCAGAGCTGATGTTGCAGTACCATGAAAAATCTGTAACAAAGCATTTCATGAGCATAGTTCAGTGTCATCCACAGCTGGGGTACACCTCTTACAGCCTAGGAAAGTATTGGGTCATCAGAAAAGTTATGATGCATTTTTACATAGAGAAACAGAAAAAATAGGTCATGACTCTCCTGATGACCCAATAGATTGGAAGCCAAAGACAGATGAGAAAAGGATTAGTGCGAAGTAGACTGGTATGTCCAAGGAATTCTCTAGAAACACAGAAATGTAATATAAGACTAAGAATTGTGGGTCAGAAAGAAAATAAAATCAAGAAGGGTAAATACAGGTGTACAGAGAAAGAGGAAATAAGGATAGAAATGGAGCCTGGTAAGGGGCAGAAGTGGTCGGGTAGGGTGGGTCAAGGAAGACTGGCAGGGGCAGGACACCAGAATTCTGCTGCCCTGTGCTGGTCAATGACCTTGGTCAAGGGAAAAAAAATAAAAGCTTTTCCCTACTACCTCCAAGATGTCACTTAGCCTCTGGCACTGGAACGAGCTACGGATGGTGAGGGATGAGAGAAACCAAGAAACTAAGAGACAGAGGAAAAGAAGCAGAAGAAAGTGTTTAAAATCATGGGCAAGAAGGAGGAAAGTTCTCACCATCTTCCTATTTCATCAGAGAAAACGGGGGATTGGGACCTGAAGGCTTCTGGACAATTGTTCTGGCAAAGCAGGTAAGTGGTGCTTCTCCTTCATTTCTCACTCATCTCTCCGATGCTGCGAGCTTATCAAATAAAGTAGCCCTCCTCCTGAGGACCACTGTTGCCCCATCACAAATACAGGAGTCCCTTGAGAATATGCCTTAGAGTGAGCTAAACAGGACCAATGGGACCGTTTGCCTTTCCAGTGGCTTAGCTGCTTGCCAGGTGAGGCAGGCAGTGGGAGCAACTGAAACAGAGGTCATGGGATTCTGACCAACAAGACAAGGTACCTATTAAAGGGAGCCGCCACACTTGGCTCCTGCTAATCCCTCCATGAAGAATTGTGAAGTGTGGTTTTCATGTGAAAGCTGTTCAATTTTGACAGTGAATTTAAAAACATACTAAAGGAGCCACTGTGTGAACCTCACAGAGCTATCCCCAGAATTCTAGATTTTTTCTGACTTCCAAGGGTGTGGCCAAGAAAAAGATAGAAAAAAAGATACCTTCATTTTTCTCCTCTCCCCAGACCTCGGCAGAAATTCTGCAGAGACCTAGAGAAAAGACCAGATGGGGTTTTCCTATCCAGCTTAGAGCAGGGAGCTAGGAAACAGTGAAGAGAAAGAACTCAGGAACCTAAAAAGAAAGGAGCTAGACCTAGCCAAGGGAGGCCTGGAGAAGGGAGACCCTGAAGACCCCAAGGGAAGTTTTTGGATCTGAAAGATGGTGTTTAAATGCCAGATATAGGGTGGAAAGAGGATGGGTAAAGGAATAGAGTCTGGGGAAGGATATTGAGGAGAAAAATAGAGAGGCATAGCATTAATGTGACAAAGAAATGAGGTATTATCTGTTGAAGATAACTTTACAGTATTATCAACTGGACAGGGGAAAATGCACACATGTTGGAATATTCACTTTGCAAGCCAATGAATGTGATTGAATGTATAAAAGAAATTGAAATAAAATTTTTAAAAAAGAAAAAAAGAGAGAGGCCTTGGGTGCAAGCAACATTCTGGGAACCTGTGAGTGAAATGGGAAATGCAGAAGACCTAACTGTCATGAATGCAAAGAGACTGGCTTGCTCCTAAGAGGAAGAGGCAGTGGATAAACTTTCTTCTCTGAAACACTATCCTAACCCTTCTCCCCACCACACCATTACTGGCCAGTTTTCTTTTTCCAAAGAACAGATCTTCCCCAGTGACACCTCTCCCCCGCCCCCCCCCATCCCTTCCAGAAATAGTCTCCTATCCCCATCTCCTGCAGAAAGAAAGCCCACATGCTCCTACAAAACTCAGGTGTGCAGGCAAGCAAAGTGAGCTGGGGTTAACATCACGGCTTGTAAAGTGACAAAATGTCTCAATGACTTCCTCAACTTTATTCAATCTCTAATTATCTCCTTTACCAGGAAAAAAGAAGCAGGAGAATGAGGAGAAGGAGGAGGAAGAAGAGAAGGAGGAGGGGAGGGAGGAGGAGGAGGATGAGAAAGAGAAAGAAGAGGAGGAGAAGGAGGAGGGGAAGGGGAAGAGGAAAAAGAAGAAACAAACACACAAACAAAACTAAACAAAGAAAAGACTCTTAAAGTTGGTAAGCAGATTGCATATCTGCAAATAGAGGCTGTCCACATGCCTAGAGAGTCGGTTCTCTTTACACCATGTTTACATTTTACCAGGTCCTTTCCCTTCAGATGGCACTAGAAAAGCTAGCCTCCCAATCATCCTTGACATCCTTAAGATCATATTGACTAGTCCAGGCCAATCCCTGTCCTAATAACCATAAATAACAGATTAGTGAGGTAAGAACTGTTGGGGACTCATTGATGTAAACTCAAGAAGCTGAAAAAAATAATTGGAATAATTATCAGTGAAAAAATGAAAAGCTATTGGATGATGAAATGGGTATTTTAATGTCTCTGTATTGACTGACATGCATGGTATTCCTTCTGGAAAAAGAAATGTAATACAGTGTAAAGTTATATGTGATTCAATGTAATATAAACAAGATTATGATAATAAATAAATAAATAAATAAGGGAGAGAAAAGAAGCTGAAAGATAAACTCCTAGACAATACTACCCAATTTCAGTCTACACATATTGTGACCCTAGCTCTCTCCTCAGTGTTCAGGGTTTTTCCTTTTTTTTCCCCCTAGAAGATGAGTGTGAAGAGAGAGAGACAGAGAAAGAGAGAGAGAGAAAGTGAGAAAGCACTCTCCATGGGAAGTGGTCATACTACAATACTTTCTCCTCCATTTCTCCATCCTTCTGTGGTTTGGGGTATACATGTGAATATACCAGGCATGTTTCTCAAACTGCCAGGTCTGGGACTCAAACCACATAGTCAGCCATGTGGGAATCAGCCACCTTAACCACCACACCATGGGCTAGCTCTCAGGAGTTCTTTCAGAGTTACAATTAAAATGAGTTTCATAAAGATAACCGGGTCCAACTTTGGATTTGAAAGGGTCAGGGAGATGGGATTAGGACTGAGGTATGTTCTGAGGAGCACCAGAGATTCCGTATCCCACTAGCATTGTTCCACAACACTGCCTGAGCTCCCAAAAGTCCACTATTAACAATTCATTCCTTGGTTTAACTTCTACCCTAAAGCACGGGCTCTGGAATTAGACCATTGTGGCTCTGCCATTGGCAGTTACATCGTTTAATCTCTGGGCCTCTGTTGGCACTAGTGACCAAACCTACTTCATGGAGTTGTTCTGAGGACAAGAGACAGCAATCCATATGAAGCCTGGGAATCCCATCTGGCATGACAAAGGCTTGGTCGTGTTATTGTGGTTATAATATCAATTATAGAGGAGAAGAGTATAGGGAAGGAGGGACCAGCAGTTAGCATAATGGCTATGTCGCATCCCGGACCCGGTGGCTTAAAACTCACGCCGGGTGCATGTGCATGCGTGCCCAAGATCCCGACAGGAGAATGGAGGAGAAGGGATTGCAGCCAGGCCATCCCCCTGGGGCGGTGATTTCTCGCTTTCTGTCTCTATGTCTCTCTCTGTCTGTCTGGCGAGCGCACGCACCCTATAGCAAAAAACAAAAACAAAACAAAACAAAACAAAAACCTCTCCAAAAAAAAAAAAAAAGAGTATAGGGAAGGAAATCAAGGAGGAAAAACAGGCAAGACATTTGTGGGACATAAAAATGATTGACCTGTTGATGATAACATGTATAATACTCTCAACTTGTCTGAGCTGAGATGTACTGCATGTCAGGTAAATTCTCTTTACAAGCCAAATGATGTATAACAATAGAATGTTTAATAATAATAATGAAATGGAATTAAAATTTTAAAATTACAGAAAAAAATATATCAATTTTGATTATTCCTCCTAAGCCAGTAATTCTCAACCCCCCATCCCACCACCCCACCCCAATGCACTGGGATGGGCAAGTAAACGAGCGAGAAAGAACCACCACTGTAAGCTTCTTCCCCTGGGAACGTTGCCCCCAGCATTCAAGCCACCAGCATAATATGAATTCATTGACTAATTAACTGACTTTCTGTCATGACTGCAGAGACCCTATAGCATGAAAAGGCTGTTGGGGGTGAGATGAGGAAGATGCACTTAAAGGAAGAAAAGAACAGAGCAGGTGGGAGACAGCGCAGAGAAAACCCACTTAAATGCCTGCTAGACTGACTACAGAGATGTGAGATGTCACCATGGGGGGAAACCGAGGGAAGTGCCAATGGGATGTCTCCATGACTTTTCTTACAACTGCACGTGAACCTAAAATTATCTCAAAAAAAAAAAAAAAGATTTTAAAAGAAGTCTGCCAGAAACCTGGTTCCCTAAGAGTCTATTAAAATGCATCTGCGTGCCCTCAGACAGCTGACCCTCTTACCAAACTCCCTTTAGACCAGGTCTTCCTAAGAGTAGAAATGAGCTTTTTGGGTTTTTTTTGGCTTTTTTGTTTGTTCTTCAGGTCTGTATTCCCAGGTTGGCACTCTGTCTGGCAAGACACACTCACAACAAATATTAAATCAGTGCATAAAAGGATGAATCCTCGGGACCAGCAGATGGCAGAATGGTTACATCACTGGACTCCTACGTAGTTGACTGCAGTTCAAATCCTGAACCTGCGACTTAAAAGTCACACAGGGGGTGGGGTGGGGTGGGGTAGGGGGACTGCAGATGGCATGGTGGATAAGGTACTGGACTCCCACATGGCTGACCAAGGTTCAAGGCTCCAGTAGTCCCAGACCAGGCAGGCAGCTCACTTTCGTGCGCGCTCTCTCTCTCTCTCTGGTGTCCTATAGCATATTCAGTAATAATAATAATAATAAATAGTTTAAAAACAAAAGTCACACCAAGAGGAGAATGGAGGAGAAGGAATTGTGGCCTGGCCATCCCCCTCAGGGGGTGATTTCTTGCTTTTTGTCTGTCTCTCCAGCGAGCGCACACACTCAGTACCAAAAATCTCTCAGTAAAAAGAAGGAATCCTCTTACCAGAGGTCTTGTCCCTGAAGACTACTTGAAAGTACTGCTTCTCCTCTGGCTGCATCACAGATGTTTAGAGGCTTGTTGCATTTAATTGTGTGTGTGTGTGTGTGTGTGTGTGTGTGTCTTTGGAAACCTCAAGTAGAAAGACATGTGTGCACTGCTGTGAGCTGCAGACACTACACCAGGGAAGGTTAACGGGAGTGCGAAGCAGCCACCAATAGCGTCAGGAGGTTAATGGTACCAGCGCTGCAGCTGGACCATCTTCAGATTTCTGGAAATGTGGAACAAAGGTTAGCCTCTTCCGAGACTGTATTCCCTCCCTGCTCTTCTGCCTGCCTCTGGTTTGGCAGCCAAAATACTCACTCTAATTTCATTCCCTGCTCTTGGCCCTGTGCTTTGTGAATCGTCTCTCTTGACAGAAGACAAAGTGAATGAGCAGAAAAATTGGTCCCCTGCAGAACCCAAAGGCAAGGCCAAGTCTGTTTGCTCAGAAAACATTCCCTGCTTACCAGCCACAGTTCAATTGGTAGCTCCTTCTTCTGCCTCTTTTTAGTGCCTTGTAAAAATCTTTGAGCATCTGGAACCCACCAGAACCTGAGCTAAATGTACTCATGAACAAGGATGCCAGACACCCTCTTGGGAGAGCATCACAGCAGGCCAGCGAATAGTTAACGCCTGGAAAGGCCAAGAGAAAAAAAACCAGTGTGGGCAGCAATTACTGGGCCAGAGGCTGGGCTGGATGCACACACACTCTCATGGGCTTACTCTGATGGCCCTCTTTCCCACTCTCTGCACTCCTACCACAGGTGAGACCTAACTTTCATTCCTCTAACCATGTGGGAGGGCTACCCAAGATTCACCCCACAAAGGCACAAAGTCTCCTGCAAACTCCACTCTCCTTCACATTGTGCATTCTGGAATCTGGATACCTTTTCCACCCACGTCCCATACCTTCCAAAGAACAGCAAAGCGAGCATGCAGGTGCAGACAGCAATCCAATTTGAAGCAAGCTCCCAGGCTGACAGCTCCTTCAGATCCTGCAAGACTCCACATTTCTTCATATATCATCCCAAACCCATGACAAGGAGAGCAGGCCTGAACAGATACTCTGTCTAGTGATTAAAACTGCAAAATTACATGGGTATGTGCAGTTCCACCAAACTGCCATGTTGGATTGATGTCTGCTCCTAGGTGCTGGCTCTGCACAGGGTGAGTGGGAATTCCACCAGGATTCAGAATGACCAAAGGGTGGGGCTAGATAGGAGCACAGTGGCAAAATGCAGCACTCTGCAAGACGGACCCACGTTGGAAGGTTCTAGTTTAGCCCTACCTGAGCATACTGGGCACACGAGTGCCCAAGATGCAGGGCTGGCTGAGGCTGGGCATGGAACACAGGGTCAGAACCCGGTAGGGGTGTCTCCCCCCCCCCCCCTTTTTGTCCCCTGGGGGAATGACCAACA
>NW_006159610.1:8758800-8762309 GCF_000334495.1 Tupaia belangeri chinensis | reverse complement strand
GGAGAAGGAATTGTGGCCTGGCCATCCCCCTCAGGGGGTGATTTCTTGCTTTTTGTCTGTCTCTCCAGCGAGCGCACACACTCAGTACCAAAAATCTCTCAGTAAAAAGAAGGAATCCTCTTACCAGAGGTCTTGTCCCTGAAGACTACTTGAAAGTACTGCTTCTCCTCTGGCTGCATCACAGATGTTTAGAGGCTTGTTGCATTTTATTGTGTGTGTGTGTGTGTGTGTGTGTGTGTGTCTTTGGAAACCTCAAGTAGAAAGACATGTGTGCACTGCTGTGAGCTGCAGACACTACACCAGGGAAGGTTAACGGGAGTGCGAAGCAGCCACCACTAGCGTCAGGAGGTTAATGGTACCAGCGCTGCAGCTGGACCATCTTCAGATTTCTGGAAATGTGGAACAAAGGTTAGCCTCTTCCGAGACTGTATTCCCTCCCTGCTCTTCTGCCTGCCTCTGGTTTGGCAGCCAAAATACTCACTCTAATTTCATTCCCTGCTCTTGGCCCTGTGCTTTGTGAATCGTCTCTCTTGACAGAAGACAAAGTGAATGAGCAGAAAAATTGGTCCCCTGCAGAACCCAAAGGCAAGGCCAAGTCTGTTTGCTCAGAAAACATTCCCTGCTTACCAGCCACAGTTCAATTGGTAGCTCCTTCTTCTGCCTCTTTTTAGTGCCTTGTAAAAATCTTTGAGCATCTGGAACCCACCAGAACCTGAGCTAAATGTACTCATGAACAAGGATGCCAGACACCCTCTTGGGAGAGCATCACAGCAGGCCAGCGAATAGTTAACGCCTGGAAAGGCCAAGAGAAAAAAAACCAGTGTGGGCAGCAATTACTGGGCCAGAGGCTGGGCTGGATGCACACACACTCTCATGGGCTTACTCTGATGGCCCTCTTTCCCACTCTCTGCACTCCTACCACAGGTGAGACCTAACTTTCATTCCTCTAACCATGTGGGAGGGCTACCCAAGATTCACCCCACAAAGGCACAAAGTCTCCTGCAAACTCCACTCTCCTTCACATTGTGCATTCTGGAATCTGGATACCTTTTCCACCCACGTCCCATACCTTCCAAAGAACAGCAAAGCGAGCATGCAGGTGCAGACAGCAATCCAATTTGAAGCAAGCTCCCAGGCTGACAGCTCCTTCAGATCCTGCAAGACTCCACATTTCTTCATATATCATCCCAAACCCATGACAAGGAGAGCAGGCCTGAACAGATACTCTGTCTAGTGATTAAAACTGCAAAATTACATGGGTATGTGCAGTTCCACCAAACTGCCATGTTGGATTGATGTCTGCTCCTAGGTGCTGGCTCTGCACAGGGTGAGTGGGAATTCCACCAGGATTCAGAATGACCAAAGGGTGGGGCTAGATAGGAGCACAGTGGCAAAATGCAGCACTCTGCAAGACGGACCCACGTTGGAAGGTTCTAGTTTAGCCCTACCTGAGCATACTGGGCACACGAGTGCCCAAGATGCAGGGCTGGCTGAGGCTGGGCATGGAACACAGGGTCAGAACCCGGTAGGGGTGTCTCCCCCCCCCCCTTTCTTGCTCATGGGAGAAATGAACAAACTTTTTTTAAATACCAGAAAGTTCTAGGTTTCTATGAGAGAGTCTTTCTAATTATCTGAGAGAAATAAGGGTAAAATGAATAAATGTCGGATGTAATTTCTCCCATTCTCTTCTTGGTATCTCTCAAGGAGTCTGGTCCTCCAGTGGGATGGGGGAATAAAAGCTTCTGTCCCCCTGACACCAACTGGGTTTCTCTGAGTCAGGCTGGGCACAAATGGGACTGTAAAGAAGGACGTCCTGACTCAGTGTGTTATCCACATTTACAAAATAGTTCATTTGGATATGTGTGTACTCAAAATTTTGTATTTAATCATTGTACCTTTTTACAGCTTGCAGCACGTTTTTCCCAGCACGCGTGCATTTTATTTTTTCCTGAGCCCCTTCCTCCCTTTCCCTATGCCCCCTTTCCTATACAGTCTCTGGTATCTACACTCGCCCTCCCTGCTGTTCTGCTTTCCACGGTTTCAGTTTCGGCCACACAGTGCAGATATCAGTAATATATTTAGTGGGAACATACTAGTTAATATTGACTTTTTGTTATTGTTTTTATGTTTTTGCCATAGGGTGCTTGTGCTCACTGGAGAGAAGAGACAGAGAGAGACAGTGAGAGAGAAAATAAGAAAGCACCCCCCAGGGGGGTTGGGGGGAGAGTTGGCCACACTGCACTCCCTTCTTCTCCATTCTCCTCCTGGGATTTGGGGCACACTCATGCACACGCACCCAGTGTGACCTTCAAGCCATGTGGGAGTCCAGTATTTTAACCACCACACCATCTGCTACCCTCGGTTAATATTGTTTTTGAAAGTTGTAACTGATGAGAAGATGCTGCTCATCACAAGCCTCAGTTGATCTTTTTCAACTGCCTCTTTGTTTCTTTCTGTTAAACATCCTTCTACAGGACGTCATCATCCAGCCAGACCTAGCCAGGCCTGCACCACCAGGGCAGTCAAAGGGGGATGCTTCCTGCTGCTTCTGGCTTCAGGTCTGAGATCCTGAGCCTCTAAATGAAAGCAGAACTCCATGGAAGGGCAGAGTTCCCACAGCTGAGATCAGCAGAGGTGAGCTGGGGACTAAGGGACCTCGAAGGTACACCTTTCTTATCAGTATCACTGTCACTAACATGTGTAAACCACTGTTGCAGTTTCCTGATAATGCCTGTCTACATAATTTTCCTTTGTCTTTCCAGTACCCTGGGGGTGGAGGGACAGAACTATTACCCACAGTTGAGAGAGGGGAAAAAAAAAAAAAAACAGCAAACTTGGCCTGGATCTCTCAATCAAGTAGCAAACTTAGGAACCATACCAAAGTCTTCTGATCTAAATTCTCAGCAATTCCCACCACCATGCAGCCTCTTTCTACTAACCTCAGGACTTCAGGGGGTAGGCAAGTGGTGGCAGAGAGGCAGTTATGCAATGCTCTGGGATGCTGAAGCCACAGGGGAATGCTGGGGGTTCCCATCCCGAGATCTCCCTGTTTATGCTGGGCACGCACATGCCGGTGGTCCTGGCTGCCTGGGGCTGGGGGTGGCTCCTGGCATGAATACTCTGTTGGGAGTGCCTGTGTCTCTATTTCTTATCCTTTTGGGGAAAAAAAATTATAAAGAAAAAAAAGAAATGTTACACAAGAAACTTAACTACTGCCCAAATTAAAAGATCGTGAAAAAAAAATAAGAACACGAAAAGCTCATACCCTTCAGGTTTCCTACATTTGTGCTAGAACAATGAGACACCATTAATGGCTACCGATCCTTAAAGACTTTCTATTCACTGTCTTCACACCAGGCCCCTTGCTGGCCACGGGTGTGTAACCTTGGCAAGCACTACACGTCAAACCTTTCTGCTGTTCAAGAAAACTCCCTCCTTTGTTCTCCCAATAACAAATGCAACAGAAGAAAAAAAAAAAAAAACCCTCCCGAATCCATGAACAAAACCAC
>NW_006159610.1:8749193-8755391 GCF_000334495.1 Tupaia belangeri chinensis | reverse complement strand
CCCCCCCCCCCCCCCTTTCTTGCTCATGGGAGAAATGAACAAACTTTTTTTAAATACCAGAAAGTTCTAGGTTTCTATGAGAGAGTCTTTCTAATTATCTGAGAGAAATAAGGGTAAAATGAATAAATGTCGGATGTAATTTCTCCCATTCTCTTCTTGGTATCTCTCAAGGAGTCTGGTCCTCCAGTGGGATGGGGGAATAAAAGCTTCTGTCCCCCTGACACCAACTGGGTTTCTCTGAGTCAGGCTGGGCACAAATGGGACTGTAAAGAAGGACGTCCTGACTCAGTGTGTTATCCACATTTACAAAATAGTTCATTTGGATATGTGTGTACTCAAAATTTTGTATTTAATCATTGTACCTTTTTACAGCTTGCAGCACGTTTTTCCCAGCACGCGTGCATTTTATTTACTATTCACCCTTTCCTATACAGTCTCTGGTATCTACACTCGCCCTCCCTGCTGTTCTGCTTTCCACGGTTTCAGTTTCGGCCACACAGTGCAGATATCAGTAATATATTTAGTGGGAACATACTAGTTAATATTGACTTTTTGTTATTGTTTTTATGTTTTTGCCATAGGGTGCTTGTGCTCACTGGAGAGAAGAGACAGAGAGAGACAGTGAGAGAGAAAATAAGAAAGCACCCCCCAGGGGGGGTGGGGGGAGAGTTGGCCACACTGCACTCCCTTCTTCTCCATTCTCCTCCTGGGATTTGGGGCACACTCATGCACACGCACCCAGTGTGACCTTCAAGCCACCCAGTGTGACCTTCAAGCCATGTGGGAGTCCAGTATTTTAACCACCACACCATCTGCTACCCTCGGTTAATATTGTTTTTGAAAGTTGTAACTGATGAGAAGATGCTGCTCATCACAAGCCTCAGTTGATCTTTTTCAACTGCCTCTTTGTTTCTTTCTGTTAAACATCCTTCTACAGGACGTCATCATCCAGCCAGACCTAGCCAGGCCTGCACCACCAGGGCAGTCAAAGGGGGATGCTTCCTGCTGCTTCTGGCTTCAGGTCTGAGATCCTGAGCCTCTAAATGAAAGCAGAACTCCATGGAAGGGCAGAGTTCCCACAGCTGAGATCAGCAGAGGTGAGCTGGGGACTAAGGGACCTCGAAGGTACACCTTTCTTATCAGTATCACTGTCACTAACATGTGTAAACCACTGTTGCAGTTTCCTGATAATGCCTGTCTACATAATTTTCCTTTGTCTTTCCAGTACCCTGGGGGTGGAGGGACAGAACTATTACCCACAGTTGAGAGAGGGGAAAAAAAAAAAAAAACAGCAAACTTGGCCTGGATCTCTCAATCAAGTAGCAAACTTAGGAACCATACCAAAGTCTTCTGATCTAAATTCTCAGCAATTCCCACCACCATGCAGCCTCTTTCTACTAACCTCAGGACTTCAGGGGGTAGGCAAGTGGTGGCAGAGAGGCAGTTATGCATGGCTCTGGGATGCTGAAGCCACAGGGGAATGCTGGGGGTTCCCATCCCGAGATCTCCCTGTTTATGCTGGGCACGCACATGCCGGTGGTCCTGGCTGCCTGGGGCTGGGGGTGGCTCCTGGCATGAATACTCTGTTGGGAGTGCCTGTGTCTCTATTTCTTATCCTTTTGGGGAAAAAAAATTATAAAGAAAAAAAAGAAATGTTACACAAGAAACTTAACTACTGCCCAAATTAAAAGATCGTGAAAAAAAAATAAGAACACGAAAAGCTCATACCCTTCAGGTTTCCTACATTTGTGCTAGAACAATGAGACACCATTAATGGCTACCGATCCTTAAAGACTTTCTATTCACTGTCTTCACACCAGGCCCCTTGCTGGCCACGGGTGTGTAACCTTGGCAAGCACTACACGTCAAACCTTTCTGCTGTTCAAGAAAACTCCCTCCTTTGTTCTCCCAATAACAAATGCAACAGAAGAAAAAAAAAAAAAAAAACCCTCCAGCATCCATGTACAGAACCACAGCAAACCACTCTTGTCCAGTGTGCAGCTGGAGACTGAATCCAGTAAAGCCGACATACTTGTCTCTCCCCAGCCTCGTTTCTTTCTTCTCTCCATCCCCACTGCCTGCCTTCCATCCTCCACCACTTCGCCCTCACAATAGAAAACTCCCTCCTTTGTTCTCCCAATAACAAATGCAACAGAAGAAAAAAAAAAAAAACCCTCCAGCATCCATGTACAGAACCACAGCAAACCACTCTTGTCCAGTGTGCAGCTGGAGACTGAATCCAGTAAAGCCGACATACTTGTCTCTCCCCAGCCTCGTTTCTTTCTTCTCTCCATCCCCACTGCCTGCCTTCCATCCTCCACCACTTCGCCCTCACAATTGCGGGGCTGCAGATGCAGCGCCTGAACTCCTTCGCACTTCCATCTCCCAAGGTCACTTTTCATTTGCCCAGAAGAAAAGGGGGAGAAAATCCGCACATAAGAAAACGAGGTCCAGTGAAGTGTCTGAACAGCAAAACCAAAGATCCCAGAGAGCTCTAGGCTCTCTGCAGAGGGAATAGGACAAGGAAACAGACCGGGAAGACCCTCAGGTCTGGCCATGCCTGGGAAAGCAGAGATGCTCTCAGGTCAGTCTTCTTCCAGCCAACCCCGATTTGATGCACCAAGCTCAGGTCAGTTGAAGGCTTAGGTTTCCAGTTTAAGACGCCTACAGCCATTTCAAGTTTGTTTCACCCTCAAACCTCAGATGAATCTTCCTCGTCAGTCAGATAAGAGTGATTTGGGCTATTCCTTACCTTGCCTTCAAAAATAGAACAATCTATGAGATTATGGTGAACCTACAGGTCTCTGTAATATTTTCATTTCACAGGACCCTTTGCCATGACCCTGGCAATCTCAGTATTCCCCAGAGTAGTAACCCCAGAACTCAATAAAAAGAAAATCCAAAAGCAAACTTGAGGAGCAGGGGAGCATTTAAAAGTGAAATATGAGGAAGGATTTTGGTTCATCAGTGACGAGAGAACATGGGCACCATCGGCCACTTTCAGGGCATGTGCCGCCCTCTCATTTTCTTGCCCAAAGATATGAGCTTGAAAGGGTGAGCTCATGCCTCCACTCCTAAAGATGAAAAGCCCTAGAGGAACGGTTCTTCACTATCTGGTCTGTTAGGCAAGATAAAGTGTTCCTACACAAGATGACAAGATGACAGTGAAAAGATATTTCTGAGAAATTCGAATAAAGCCAAAGACAAGAGAGAAAAATGTCAAAGACTATGACCCACTAGGTCAAAAGAAGGAAAAATCCAATAACTTTGCAGGTATGTTGTGTGTGCAGGAATATCTAGATCTTCTAAATAAGAAAACAAAGTCTCTGTGCACCACAGAACATTTAGGTCAGTGCTTGGCAAATTCCTGCACAGGTAGAATGAAACTTACTGGAACCCAGGGGACACGGGGACAGCCTGATGCTACGAGGCTCTCTACAGAGAGGCCCCGGGGTGGCTGTTTGTCACCTGACGAAGGTAGCAGAGAGTGTTGTCTTTCTGGAATGTGAAACCAAAAATAATAAAGAGCCAGTAATAAAAGGGAAAAGAGCAGGAAGGGCTTTGGTGTTAAAACAAAACACAAAAACTCGATGAGATACTCAAACCAGAGTGTAGAACCCAAGTGAGCACATTCAGGCGCGAGCAAAGGAGGTGACAGGAGACTTACAAAAACATTGGTTGTCCCATCAGGAACTAGACAAGATTGTGATTTTCTTTTTCACTGTGGTAAGACAGAAATGTCAACATCCTCAGTAAGGAAGCTTGGCTAAGATGTTTGACTAACCCGAAACATCACACTGACTACAGCTGGGATTCTTCAATGAGCACTCCAAGTCTGTGCACGGGACTTTGCTGCTGTCCTGGTGACTTAGGAGAATGATGGCAACACAGTGAGGTGCTCTCGCCTCTTTAGTTACCTCTCCTAGGGGCAGAAGTATGAGCCTTGGGTGTCGATTTTCTTACTTCGTTCTGGGTAATGGGTGTTTTTCCCAGTAGAAACAAAGGAAGGGAGCCGCATGATTGCAAAATGAAGAGAATTTAAAAGGCATCTTATGGTCGGTTGCCATGGTCTCACTCCTCGTGGCCCTGCCCAGCTTTCTTCTGATAAAAGAGGCAGGCATCTAGGTGTAACCTACTTAAGAATAACAGACGACAGGCACCGTCTGTTCATTCCAGCTGCTTCTCATAAGAAAAAAAAGTCTGTTACTTGGTGATGTCAGAAGGCCTCTGGATCATAAAAAGATTTCCCAGAGGGTCTCCTAAAATAGGAGAGACGACCAGAAGTCATTTCAGTTGAGGTAATCGAGTACAGAACACTCCTCCAGCTGCAGGAGATAAATAACGTTTCCCAATATAGATGGCAAACTGTTCTCTGAATCTAGCTACAGCCTTGGTATCAAGAATCCTGCTATCTCCTGCAGGCCCAACTCTATTACATGTAGAACATCAAATAGATCCTGCCTTGTCCTGCTGACAATGTTATCTCTCAATAGGTAGAGAAAGCAATTAGGGAAACTGCTATGCTTGACACAATTCTGACATCAAAGAAGAGCCGGCTGGTAACAGTAAGTGGCAGGAGTGTTCGGAGTGACCACTTTATCTAGAATTTGAAATGGCCTGGGAAGGGGTGCTGCCTGCAGGTGGACATGGTCAGCACTCACAGAAACCAGTAGGCTCCTGCCTACCAAGCGTTTACAGTCTACCCAGAAGGCATCTTCTCAGGGATGAAGGAGAGACAGAAAGGGCAAGTGTTACCAAACTCAAGGAAGGAAGACTATCTTGTGCATGGGATGAGGTGGTTGGAAATGACATGGCACAGAAATTTAGCTTGAGCTGACTTATGGAAGGTGATGAATTAGACAAGAAGAATGTGTGTGTGTGTGTGTGTGTGTGTGTGTGTGTGTGTGTGTGTGTTTGAAGACGGAATGCATGTTTCATCCCTGGGCAGTGGTTCAAGGACGAGAGCATAAATGTCCATGTGGGGGCATTGAGTCTAGCCCCATGGATTCCTATAAGGATGCAGTAAGCCATGAGACTGAAGATGAAGGTAGACATGCCTTTTAGGTGTTCCAAAAGTCGCACTTGTGTTCTCAGAGAATGCCTCTGCCTTCAGAGTCAGCCTCCACAAGCAGATTGTTCTAGTTACCTTTCCCACCCACCTCATCACAGCTATTTGGACGGGGTGAACACATGACAAGCACTAAATCAAACAGATGCATTCTCCCAGGAATTTGGAATTTGGATTCTCTGCTGGTCAGCTGCTCTATAGAAATGCATGCACTATGAGACCATCTGTTTTTCAGAGCAAAAAGCAGCAGAAAGGAGTCTTTGGAAGGAGAAGAATGAGCAGACACATGGAGAAAAGTAGAGACAAGCCTTCAGGGCAGAAGGGTCTGAGCCCGCCCTGCCATGTTCCATCTTGGTCCTGATCTCTCTGGGGCCAGGCTGTGTTGGAATCTCACAAAAGCCCTGTGTTCTGATGCATTCTCTTTGAACTCAACCAGATTGCCTGGGTTGTATGATTGCACCTAAAGACGTGTGCCATGATAACGGCAAGCACCAGGCACTGAGCTGAGCACTTTCACAGAGTTTTCTCTGTGGACACTGTGGACTCTCAGTAACCTACACAATGCCACTGAGCTTCCAGGACAGTGGTAAGCCCAGGACTGGACCCCAGTCACTCTGACTTGGAGCCTGTGCTCTCAATCCCATTGCTGTTCCCATGCCTTGCAAAAGGCATGCGGTTCTGCAACCAGAGCTTATGACTAGACTTTGGACTTAGTCCTTTACACAATAAAAGAAGCTAAAAAAATTTTAAGCAAGTGTAAGGAGGGATAGGACCTGGGAATGAAGATCCTGGGTGTCAGGAGATCATAGATGAATTTTTCAGGGTTATGTGTGGATGCACTGAGCCTGACTGGGAAAGAAATGAAAACAAAACTGGGAGGAGAGCCAAGGCTGTTAGCCAGAGGGACAAGAGCCTGTCAGTCTGATGCGGGAGGTGAGGATAGAAAGGTTGAATGAACAGCTAGGTCGGTAGCCAGGTAAGACAAGGCTGGAGCAGCATGCCCGGTGAGGAATGAAGGGAGGTGGGAGGAGCCAAGGGACAAGTAGAGCGCACATGGCTAGGGATGTCATTTTCATACAGAGCCCGGGGTCTGCTGTGGCGGGGGGGGGGGGGGGGGGGGGGTTTTGGGG
>NW_006159610.1:8730025-8748845 GCF_000334495.1 Tupaia belangeri chinensis | reverse complement strand
TTTTTGGGAGAACTACCCTGAAGCTCCTAGCTTCAAAGACATCAGGAGGCCAGAAGTCAGTCTGCAAAGGACTGAGGAAAGAGTAGACGGGAGCACACCCTGGGGAAGCTGGGCTGTCAAGGAATGTGGGTACGGACTTGAAAGAAAGAAGTAAGACAGTCACTGGAGGGGACAAAACAACCAAAGAGGGCTTCCTTTTCTTTCTTTTTATCATTTTTCATTTCTTTAATTTTAAATCTCTTTTTCTTCTTTACTTTCTGGACAGGGAGGTTCTGTTTATCTTTGCAGGCAGAAGGTAAAGAGCCGGTGGGTAAAACTGAAGCTGCAACAGACAAGGAATACAGGATGGTGCAGGGCCCTGGTTGGGCACCTAAACTTCAGACAAAAATGAACTAGATAGAAACGTTATTGGTGAGAACAAGAGATGGCATTCCATAACTATCACGTCCAACAGAGTATACCCTTCATGCAAGAAATACTGTGAACAGTAAAATTTCAGCAGAAAAACCACAAACAACCCTAGAGCAGAATAAGAGTGGGAGATATCCACAGAGACTACCTGGTTACTCAGACAGCCATCTCCTCCCACCCCCACCTGGAGCATTGAAGAGACAGGTACAAGTACAGAGAAGAGGGGCCTCAGCCACAGGTGCACACAGCTTCCCAGCAGGGACCAAGTATCTGTCAGCAGAACAGGGCTCAAAAAGTGCTATGCAATTTTTTTAGGGTCTTCAGAGCTATGTTTCAGGGGAAAACAAGCAAGAAAAAGATGAATCCATTGCTCAGGGAAGATAATTTAATGCTCACAGATGGTAACAAGAAGGCAAAACTCTTATTTTGTTTGCCTTTCCTTAGGAAAATGATCTTGAGAGAGAAGAAGGTAAAGTAAACATCATAAAGAAGCAAGTGAAGCGCAAGAGAGTGAAAAGATAATGAGAACAGTTGGCTTCCTTAAATGAGTTCAGGCCCCAATGAAGTGTGGCCCCGGCACTGAAGGTGCAGCTCACAGGGCTGTGTCTGGGGACATTTTCAAAGAAATGCCAGTGGGCTGGGGAGGAGCACATGTTGTCTAGATTGGGTGGGCAGAGGAGGAGGAAGGCAGACCCTCAAAAGCCCCATGCTGATCTCCACAATGGAATTAATTATTAAGCTTGTGGCTCAGGAGAATTTAGAAGAGAATATGTTGATTACTGAAAGCCACTGGGGTTCATAAATTGTGCCAGGTAACCTCATTTCTATATTTTTCAGAGACAGGGGCAGCTAGACTGCTGACTACTCATTTATTTATGCCTTGTATCATTCCAAAAAGGACTGAAGCATTTGCACATAAAGGGACATCAAAAACCCACTGAGACAATGCAAGTTACAAATAGATGTGAAAGAGAAAAGGGGAAACAAAGGATAGGAGAGTCATAAAAAGGGGGCCATAAATAAGACCAATATTAAAATGCATGGAGTTCTATGTACTTGTTAAAGAGAATTCTATTCACTTGCTGAAGACTGGGCACTAATTTGGCTCTAAGTATTCTATTAAGCAAAAACAAAAGAGAAACCTGATCAATTATTCATTTCACACAATCTTTAAAAAAGAAGGTAGGAAAAAAGAAGTAGCTCAAGGGGGATAGATGGGGGGAGGGGAAGAAAGATGGAAAGAGAAAACTAGCACAATTACTTCTGAGACTAGACCCAAAAGAAACTTCTACTGAGGCTCCTTAGAAAGAGGACAGAGTGTGACTGCAATAAGCAAAAACTTCAAGGATTCTCTTGCAGTTAGATGTTAGATATAACCTCTAAGAACCTCTCTCCCTCTAAATTCTAGGATATTTGTAATTCAAATCTGAGTAAATTTTGTTAAAAATCCCGGTACGAGGCTGGCAGGGAGCATGGTGGTTAAGGTGCTAAAGACCCATATGGGTGACCACAGTTCAAGTCCTGGACCTGGCAGTTTGGAAATCACACTGGGGGTGTGTGCATGCATGCCCAAGATCCTGAGAGGAGAATGGAGGTGAAGGAATTGTGGTATGGCCATACCCCCTCAGGGGTGATTTCTCACTTTCTCTCTGATAAGTGTATTCTATGGCAAAAAAAAAATATATATATATAGAGAGAGAGAGTGTACTCTATGCAAAAAACATAAGACAAGAGCAACCATGCCATTTAATTTATATATATATCCTAGTACAGTAAAAATATTCTCTGCCTTCTGTATTGGCCTGATTATTGTCAAGCAACATTCAGTTCCTATTAATTCTGGAACAAGCAAAGTATTAATGTGATGGATTCTGGAGGACTTTCCACGTTCTTTTTTTTTTTTTTTTTTTTAATGGTTTTAAATTCTTCTAGCTGTTTTTTTTTTGAATGGTTATAAATACTCTAGGCTGATCTGTCCAGGCCACTGTATTTGGAGGATTCAAGGTCCTTTCATCCCAGGAGCCCAATGATAAGTGTGATTCTCCCTGAGGCTAGACAGGCTTACATGGACAGCCAATGACTGAAGGTTCTCAGGAAGCCAACATCATTGTCTTCAAACAATGCTAAGGCCAGGCCATTCCTACACCACAATGATTATATGATTATCTTCAGATGGCTCTTCTTCTAAACCATCTCCTCCTTAAGGAATGAGGTTTCACAGATGTCCCAGTTGTCAGGAGCATGGAATAATACACTAGAAAAACACTAAACCAGGGAGGGAGTGATAAAACAAAACAAACACAAAAACTTCTGCTACACCTACAATGATGTTACTTTTCCCAGCCATTTAATCTCTTGGAGTCATCCTCTGTAAAATAAAGGAGTTGTGTATTTAGGTGACTGTTAAGCCTCTTTTCTGTGCTAATATTCAATTATTTTACAGTATGAAGTTTTAAAATGTACGTAAATATGTTCTATACTTGTAAAATACAACATATATAGTTGATTATCCTTATAATTTATGATGCAAATAATTTGATTTATAGAAATCTAACTTGCATATAAGTTTTCAGAATGATACGCATTACAGCGTGTATGTATACTATGATAAGATAGAGATAGAGATAGAGTTCTAAATGCATCTGGTATCCTGGGTCCTGTAACTAAAAAAGAACATTAGTGGGGAAACTGGTGATATTCAAATAAAACAGACAATGAGTTTGTTTTTGTTTTTTTAAGGAAGTAGGTTTCACATGTACTGCTCAGTCTTGCCAGCTCCCTAAAAATGTAAGCCCCAGAATCCTTACCTTTGATATGGTCCATTCTTTCTGATGAACCTTAGAATCTGCTCTCTGACCTATTGCCAGCCAGCATGGCTCCTGCATGTAGTCATGTAGCCCTCCGATCACACAGTTTCCCTGTCATGCTTGACATCCTTGAGATAATACTGATGGTCCAGGCCTCACAGCTGATCATCCAGCTGATTCTCCATTCATTCTGGACTTGAACCACTTGTTTGGTAGCCGTTTGCTTGTATAATAAATCTCACTAACCCCATACTAAGCCTTGTATTTTTCTATCTTAAAATACTTTGGAATAAGACCATGGCATTCTATGATAAATGCCACTTTTACATTGTCAGTTCTTGGTAAATATAATGGAATAAGAAAGGTCTGGAGGAGGGCAGCTAAGATCATTGGAAGATGGATAAGACTCCTTCATCAGGCTGAATTAAAGAAATTAGGAGTCTGCAAGGCACATAAAAATGTTAGGAGGAGACAACGTCAAAGTTCTCAGAATATCCTGGAGAGAAAAATATAGATTCATAAGCCAAATTCTAGAATACCAGACTGAGGTATCATCCCTGAAACTTTTCTTTTTTCCTCTTCTTTCTTTTTATTTTCTTATTTTTTACATTCAATCACTGTACATCTTTACGGCATACATAATGGATTTTCCCAGCAGGACTACACCATATATTAGTCTAGGCAAAGATATTACCATACACATTACCATCCCTTGAATCTTAAAACAAAAATTTAGGGCAGTTAGAAGAAAGGAAAAACTACTGATAACAACAAAACTGGTGACATTGAGAAATGATAAAGACTAAAAATGTAAATTTAAGGAGAGTTTAGATAATATCAAGAAAAATCTATGTAAGAATATTAAAAGGAACTTGATCATCTCCAAAACTCCCAAGTCACTTTGCATGGTGACTGCCAATAGCGAAGTTCTACTAACATCGGATCTTAGAAGAGCTGCTTATTTCTTTAAGTCTATGGGTTCATTTGGTGTAAGGGTCACCCCTGAAAAGTGTGCTGCACAGTGACTGGCACACCAAGTCTCAATGAATAGCAGCAGAAGCCACGTCGCAGTAATTCTTACATAGTTCAGCTAAATGAAGTTGGATCCAGAGTCATTATTCTGCCTTCAATAAATCAACAATTATTTTTAAACAATCAGATCTGGGACAGTTCTGTGGCCCAACAGTAGACTTCTGAGGAGAGGCCGGCTCCCCCATGGCAACTGAGGTTTGAATCCCTGGCCCGGTCAGCTTGAAACACACCAGGTACAAGCAAATATGTGCAAGATCAGACAGGTTCTCTCTCTCTCCTTCTTTGTCTCTCACACATACATGTGCTTTATCATGAATAAGGAAACAAATTAATAATCAAATTATCTGAGCTAAATACTTAGGATCCCTCTTGCTGCATTTCAAATAAGCCCTTTCACTCTTAGGAAAAGGATCTATCTCTAGAAATTTTCCAATATCAAAATCATTCTTGTCCCAGAAAAGGTATTTTTGTAAAAACAGAAATATACTTAACCAGCTGCCATACAATGTCCCCATTACACTAGCAACATTTGGGAGGGAAGCGTACGTGCTGAAAAGAATGCCTAAGAGTTTATGTTGGGGCCACTTCAGGAAAGGCAATAGGAGGTCACCACAAACATTCCAGACAATTGTCTTTGCAATAAGGCATGTCAGAAGTGAAAAAAAAAATAATTAAAAGGTAAATAATAAGAAAAATATTTCTATACAGTTGCAAAATTAATAGCAACTCAGAGTCCATCCAGGAGAAATGGCACTCCGTCACTGTGAGATAGATAGGATTTTTTTTAACGTGCCATAGGGAATGTAAACTTAGCAGAGGTGGGGGTACAGGTGGGAAAACACCGTACGTGTGGGAATGTTCACACTGCAATCCCTTTTTCTCCATCTCTCCCTATTTCAGACATGCACACACATACATCCAGTGTGTTTCTCAAGCTGGAGGATCCTAGACTTGAACCATGCTCAGCCATGTGGAATCCAGCTCCTTAAACTACCATGCCACAGGCTGGTCACTATACAGAGAGAAAAACCATAACTAGGATTCCCAAACCCCTCTGGTGAATCTTATAGGACCAGGCAGACAGCTTCCAAGAAGTAGATGTTTCTGCTTAGAAACCCACATTCTGCTTCCCAGATTTGAGACACGGGTGTGAATGTCCTCTTTCCTACTGGTCACTCTCACCTTGGGCCATGGTCATGTTTGCTGGATTCCTGGGGCCAGAGGCAAAGGCAACCACAGGAGGAAGGAGTTGGTTTACTTTTATAATCAAGCAGCATTTCAGAAGCATTTTGAACCAATCTCTACCTTTTGCTGATAAAGAAACCAGGAAGAGCTAAATCTAACCCTAGCTCTTCCAATGTGATCCACTCTGCCAACACCCTCAATCATGATGGTGGTCCCCATAATCCGCTATGCGATCACTCAGCCTTCAGGCTCCTCAGTGCCAAAATGGGGATAATATTGGGTTGTCAGAAAAGTCATGACAGTCTTCTGTTTTTATATGCAAAAAAGTGCCATGCCTTTTCTGACAGCCCAATAATAGTCCCTCCCTCATCAATTGTAGGAAGCATTAGATAAGATAGTTCACGAAGCATAGTTAGCCCAGTGTCTCCCACCATCTAAGCATTCGATAAACTAGACCCAGTATTAGAGTTCATTATTTATTTATTTTAGGTTTTTGCCATAGGGTGTGTGTACTTGCTGGAGAGAGAGAGGGAAAGTGAGAAATCACCCCCAGGGGTGATAGCCACACTGCAATCTCTTCTCCTCTATTCTCCTCTTGGGATAATGAGCATGCACACACACCTGCCTGGTGTGATTTCCAAGCTGAAGGGTCCAGGGCTTGAACCATGGTCAGACATGTGGGAGTCTAGCACCTTAATCACTACACCACCTGCTGGCTCCATAGAGTTCATTTTTATTTCCTTTCCTCCTCTCTGGTCATTGGGCAGGAAGAATGAACAATGAGAAAATTTTTCAGATTATCTGCCCTCTGCAGCCCTTACATTTCCAGTGTTCATCTACTTAATAGGCTGTGCCTTGATTACAACTCTACATGGGTTTGAATTTACATTCACAAGTATGTTCGAATTTTACTAGCATTCCTCTCCAGGGACTGATGCTAAGTCAATACCTGTTATCTGATAAGGTTTAACTTTGTGTTGTAAACCACCATTTGGACTCTGTAACAGAATTATAATTGGAGTGAGAATTAATGAATTTCCCAATTACTCTCCCTTATTTCAGATTTATCAGACATTGTATCTTTGGAGTTGTCCTTCATCCCCAGAAATACGATGTGAAAATAGTGGGCAGAGGGGATTATAAAAGGAAAGTGCCATTGATCATAATGAGTGGTCTAATTCTACAATTTATTTTTCACAGTTAAATGATGCCTTAGCTTCTTCCCTTAGACTATGGCAATCTGTTTCTCCCCTCCCTCATTTCCCCTTCCAAGGGCAGCATTACAGAGGCCTCATAACTGGCAAGCCCAGGTTACTCTTCAAGCCCTCCAACCACTTCCTTCTTCAAATGTTCTCCTCTTTTGATTCCTGATTTTCCTCATATCTCCCTGGCCCCTCCATCTAGGTCTGAAGTACTTCTTATTCTGGGTCCCTTCTGTCATTGCCTCTCTCTATCAGTTCATCACCCCCAGTGCCCTGACCTGGTTCAAATCTTTATCATTGCCCACTCAGACCATTCCATAGCTGTCAAATAAGTTTCCTCATGAACTCCACATTTCTTCCAATACAGTCTCTTCTCCACTAACAAAATAAGTCATTCACAGAAGAAAATCCAGGGCTAGGCAGTGGTGCATTAGAGTGCTCTGTGAGGCTGACCACAGGGGAGAGTTCTAGGGAGACATCCAGCGATGTCTCTGAGTACAGTGGGTATGTGTGCACTCTTGATTCGACTCTGGTGAAACTGGGAGTGGATTGTGGCGTCAAGATCTGGTAGGGTTGTACTCTCACTCACAGAGGAATACTTTAAAAAAAAAAAGAGAGAGAAGCAAGTTCAATCACATCACTATCACTCCCTTAAATATGTATCCATCTGCAAAATAATTCCAGATAATTCCATGTACACACAAGCCCACTCTCGATTTGACTTGTCAGCCTCACCTGTCATGTTTCCTACATCTTTTCCACACTCTCCTCTCATTCCTCTTGCCTTTCCAAAATGCCAAGCCCTTCCCTCTGCACACATGCTGTTCCCTGTGCCAGAAGTACCCTCTCTCACTGGTAACTCTGGCTCATGGTTGGAGACTGGGCTCCAGGGTGACTGAGAAGGAGGTGACTCCCCAGGCAGAGGGCTATGTACTCCTATCCTGTGGCACACAGGAACTCTCGGAGTCCCCAGGGTGTACTTACTGGTCTGCCTTCAGATCGGGCAGAAAGCTCCAGAAACCAGGTCTTACTGGGCCGGCATCCAGCCCGCAGTCCTTGGTCCCTCACAGGCAGTGATGCGGGCCAGTTGCTCGGTACTCAACTCAAGACTTGATAAGTGACTAGAGAAGACAGACCAAGTATTCCTTCAAAATGATATTTTTAAACCCCCCAAAAGAAAAGATGACAAAACTCCCTGTTTCTGCTCACGTGAGTGGCATTCTGTGAGAAAAAAAAAAAAAAAATCTCATGGGTCTAACTGTTAGCACCAGAAGAACAAGCCTACCCCTGAGGCGCTATTTAAATTCCACTCAGTGATTTTCTTTTTAATTCATTTTTATTCCAGGTGCAGCCCTGCAGCTATTTTAAAACTGAGACTTAAAATAAAGTAATACTAATAGCTAGAGTTATCACAGGCTCCCGCAGTAACAGGGCGCCTTGAATCCAAAAAAAAAGGCCCTTCATGGAGTTTTGACAAACCACAATATCCCTTCCCCGGGAGAGGGTGGAGAGCGAACAAAACAGGGGGCCCCCTCATCAAAGGATTATGCTTCGCTTTGCAAATGCATTCATTCCTGCAGTCCCTGGAATAGTTCCCTTTGTACGTTTAACCATTCGTTTTCAATATATTAACAGCCTGCAGGAAGACCAGAATGCTAGACTGGGAAGCAAAAAAGGGTCAAGCCAGAAAAGTTTCCTGCAGGTGAGGCCAGCAGTCACCTGAGACCCAGGGGTTGAGCATGAACGCAAATTCCAAGTCCCACCCCAGACCCATGGAATCAGAACTTCTGCCGGGAGGGGAAAATGTGTCATTTAAAAGCATGTTTTCTGGGACCAGCTCAGTGGCACCGCAGTACTGTGCTCCTCAAGTGCTGCTGGATCCACATGGAGTCTCAGGAGTAAGGCTCTGGCCAACCCATGCACACTGGGCCTAAAGCATGCTCCCTTGATCCTTATGGCTGGAGGCTCAAGGGGGTGGGAAGGAGGAGATCCGAGCACAAAACCCTCCTCTCTCTCTCTCTCTCTCTCTCTCAATATAGATATGAAAAATAAAATAAAAAATTTAAATACATGTTTTCTTCAGCACAGAAAGCAATTCTGTGCCCAAGAAAGTCATCCCAGGAACTAGTTTTGTGCATGGTGCCCAGAGACACAGCCCTGGCTCTGACCTGTTCCTGTCAGCAAGAGCCAGAGTTGTTTCTTTCAACTCATTAATAAAAATAAAAAAAAAAAAATCATGCTTTAATTACTGGCTTCAGCCAGCAGGGAGCCACAGTATTCATGCAGCCCAGACAGGGACTTCCCCTGACAGGGCCTGCTGGACATCTATTATTCCGTTAGTCAAACCCCTCCTCATTCCTGTATTCCTGAGGATGAGCCAAGGAAGGCTGGGGAGCAAGGCCCCTGACACCCCACCCTTGCCTCTCCCATGCCATGGGAAGTGAGCCTGTGGCCAAGTTCACCCAGCTCGGTTTTCTGTCACTTGCGACCAAGAGTCCCATGTATTAAGCAAGGTCACTGATAGAGTTTATTTGAAAGTTTTGACTCCAAAGATCCCAGAGCAAATAGGATGGGGACAAATCCATGGAGGTATGCAATGAGATTCCTACACTGACTACAGACAGGGTGATCTGAGAAGAGATGCCGAGCTATCTGCTCACAGCTGGCTTCCCCAGAGGCACCCCAGTTCTTTCCCTTGCCCTCCCATTCTCTTTCTTTCTTTCCTTCTTTCTTTTCTTTGCTCAATGGTGTGTGCACTCACCAGAGAGAAAGAGAGAGAGAGAAAGCTCTCCCTAATGTGGTATGATCACACCACAGTCCTTTTCTCTCTCTCTCCTTCCCATCAGGATCTTGGGCATTCGCATGTGCCCAGAGTGTTTCAAACTGCAGTCAGTCACCTGGGATCCGGCTACCTTAACTGCTAAACTAGAAGGCCTGCCCCTCCAACACAAACGCCCAGTTGTTTTCAGTAGGATGGGTCACTGTGGTCAGACCGAAGCTGCTGCTTGGGACATGCCCTCCCGATAGTGCCCTGCTTGAGTCTGCTCACCCACCAGCCTCGAAGGCCCAGGCAGCCTCTCCTTCCCAGCTAAGACCGTGGGCCTCTCTGGTCCAGCTCACTAATATGGCCTTTTCAAGGGAATATTTCCTGTTGCCTAGGATGAAAGTGCCATCTCTCCCTTTCATGACTTTCTATGGCATTTTTTTCTTTCTACCACTCATTTACACTCCATGACCGCCTATGAGTTAGAGAAAGAATCAGACAGTGCTTCCCAATTTTTACAAATTTCACAGGCCTATGGCATCCTCACACAATACAATCCCGTAACATCATCCCATCATAAAGGCAAGAACATTCTCATGCCAAAGAAAATCGAGACCACCTGAAAGACATACTCTCAGAATAAATAAATGAAAAGATGCCTATGTTGGGCGTGGTGGCACCTGCCCTATGGCAAAAAAGTTGCCTATGTTGTTTCCTCCTGCTTCAGATCGGAGAAATTTCCTCCCAGCCCAGCCCCAGTCTGCAGAAAAGCATTTTGGAGCCATTCACCTGGGAAGTTCTCTGGTCCCAGCAATCTAAGACAGGCGCCTTCTGCAATGAGCATCTACCTCTGTCTGGACTCACTCTGAACATTAACAACAGAATCTGACGTTGGTAAGATGTTTTAAGCTTTGACATGCTCACATAGATTTTGCTCACATTTCATTTTATTTTGTTCTCACCACAAAGTTATTGTATAGGGAAAGGAGCTCAGGGACTCACCTACCCTAATTGTTACACAGGTTCTTCCTCCTTTGGGGCCCAAATCTGTCTCCCTTTAATGACCACTTTTCAGCCTTTTTTCACCCTTGGAATTTTCCTTCTATGTGCTTGTTTTTAAGTTTCACCCATAAGCTCTCTGTTTCCCAAGCCTACGAGGCTGACTTCGTTTAGTTTTCTCGAGGACATTAAGCTTCTGTCTGGATTCCTTAATGTGATCCTGTTACATGATAGATACTCCATAAATGTTCAAGAATGAATACATGAATGATCCCTCATTCAATATGATTTCTAGATTCTTTTCTTCCCTGGCCATGGCCCTCAAGTGGCTTTTGCAATCTTTTAATGTGCCCCTGAAAATGTCATGCCCAGAACTGTGTGCCACACACCAGATGGGCTCAGCTGTGCAAAATGCCAAGGCCCCTTGGTCCTCTTGCCCTGGGCACAAAGTCTTTATTCTGAAGCCTGAGACGGCATTCACTTTCTGGAAGCCATTTCACACTGCTAATTCTTATGACATTATAGTCCATGAAAATCCTTAGACATTCCCAATGCTGAATTTTTTAATTGACATTTTAAATCTAAGAACAGGTCTTGAACCTTCAACCCTACTTGTTTCTTGTTAGTCCGCAAAGCCAGTGTCTTCTGTTCTTAACTCACTCCATAGCTTATCTCTCCAACTCGATTTTAAGGCTCTTGAGATGGTGTCTTATATAATTTTATATTAGGAATGCATGTACATTTTCAGCCTGGTGACATTCAGCAGATAACCAATAAATACATATTGGTTTGTAAAGTTCCACTTTTATCCTAACATCCCTTTGCTCAGAGCTCTCAACTTCTAATGAATCCCATCTGAGTCCCAGGGGCTAGCTACCTGAGGACTTGTATCAACTGCCCCTCCTTAGCCACATATTTCCAGCTTTGTTCTTGCTTATCTTCATGGGAATCACTGGGTGCCCTCACCCCCAAGACAGACTGCTGGCACTCAGACACATCCTCCTTTCTCTGTGATTCCCCCCACTCAGTCACCAGTACTATCTTCTCTAAACTCATTGCTTCATGAGCCCTGACCCACTGCCCTTCTCCCATATTCTCTCAGCCTTTCTAGTATGGTCCAGATGCAAGAAAATTATCTGGAACAAATGAGTGAACATTCAGGTCAATCAAGACAGAGGAAGAATCATCATTCAGTTTTAAATGATTCTTTTAAATGATAATCTCTGCAAAGGGATTATCATAGAATTTAGTTTTATAAAAGACCCCTTTTGTATATTCAAAACATGATTTGATGTGTCCATCTGTGGTTAACATGCAGCTTTCCATGAACACATCCATTGTAGAGGGAGAAGCCTCTGGACCTTCACAAATTGTTCTCTGCAGCAATGCTGCTTTCACTCACCAGCCAACAGCCTTGAGAAATACTCTGGCATTGATTGAGAGATAATGAATTCTGTACAACGAATAATATATGAAGTGCTTTGCCTGGGCTCTATGTATGGCTGTTTTTCCACGAACCTAATAATGGAATTAAAAAAATCAGACAGTCTTACATCTACCAGGGGCCTTGATTGAGCCACTCACATCTCAAGCAAGGAGAATTAAGCCAGGCAGAGAGGCTTACAACTCCTTCAGCCTTCTTCAAATACTGAAAGTTGTTCAGCAAAAGCCACCCATGAGCGCCCCCTCTGGACACTGAACATGGCGCTCCCTCCTCCCTCTATAGGGTTCAAAAGATTAGGTGAAGATAACTGGAAACTACAATATGTATTTCCTTTTTATTTTAAAGTTTATTTACTTATTTCTTCTGTGAGAGAAAGAAACAGACATCCCCAACAGGGACCTTGTGCCACAATCTACCCTCAGCCTCAGCCAGACCTGATCATGAGCACAGGCACACACACAACATATGCAGGGAGACCTCAGGACAAGAATCTGAGACCTTGACATATGGCTTCAGCATTGCAGAGCATTGTGTTACCTCTGTGACACCTCGGCTGGCCACAATACATATGTCAAAATAATAAGGACCAGCAGATGGCATAATGGTTATGTTGTTGGACTCCCACATAATTGACTACAGTTTGAATCCCAGAGCCAGTGGCTTAACACTCATGCCAGGCATGTGTACATGTGTGCCCAAAGTCCTGAGAGGAGAATGGAGGAGAAGGGATTGGGTGTGGCCATCCCCCCTGTGGGGTGATTTCTCACTTTGTCTCTCTGGCAAGTGCACAGACCCTATAGCAAAAATCTCCCTAAAAAAAGAATTAATAATAATATCAAAAGAGTAGATTTCAAATGTGTACCAAAGTAACAATGAATGCTGGAGATGGTAGATCTGTTTATTGCCCTAATTTGATCATTACAGATTGTATACATGCTTAGAAAAACCAAATTGTCCTCCATGAATATGTACAACTATTGTAAACTAGAAATTATAACTTAAAAAATATTTATTATCACCAACTACTTTATAGAAGTTCAATACCCTTTCATCTGAAACTCCTGTAGACTAGTGGGGAATTTCATAGCAAGCTATTCAACTTTTCAACCTTACCTTGTAACAGTGACCTCGATGCCCTGTGGCGTATATATTACAAATGCACAGTCTTTCTGAAGCCATGACGATTGGTCAATTTGCTGAAATAGTATCTGTGTAAATGATTAACAATCACCATACTATTATTTGTAGAATGCCATGTTTTGTATTCCTTTTTAAATTTTATCTTAGGTCGTCAGTATCTCAACCTATTCATGCCTTGATGTCTATTCAAAAATGTCTCAATTTCTCACTCATTTATTACATTCCAAGGACCCTAAGGATTCTAAAATCCATAGTACTTTTTTTATATTTTACTATTTAATTACAAACAAAGATGGTATATATCTCAGGTGTACACTGTGATGATTTGCTATACCTGTGCATTCTGTAATGATTACCACAATCAAATTAACTAACACTTCCATCACCACCCGTGCAGTACATTAGGCCCCCAGAATGTGTTCATCTTAGAACTGAAAGCTTGTACCCTTTGACCAACTTTTCCCAATTTCTCCCACCCCTCCACCCCCAGCCTCTGGCAACCACCATTCTATTCCCTTTTACTATGAGTTTGACTGTTTAAGATTCCACAGATGTGTGAGATCATGAAGTATTTCTGTTTCTGTGTCTGGTTTATTTCATTTTGCATAATTTCCTCAAGGTCAATCCATGTTGTAAATGGCAGACTTTCCTTCTTTTTTATGGCTGAATAGTATTCCATTGGGCATTTATATGCCACATTTGCCTTATGCACTCATCTGTTGGTGGACACTTAGGCTGACTCTATATCTGGGCTATTGTGAAGAATACTGCAGCGAGCATGGGGGTGCAGCTACCTCTTCAACATACTGACTTAATTTCCTTTGGCTATACACCCAGAAGTGGGATTGCTGGATCGTGTGGTAGTTCTATTTTAAATCATTTGAGGAACCTCCAGAGTGTTTTCCATAATGGGTGAAATCCAAGCTGCTGTTATCTTGTCTGCAAGCCATGTCTAAAACCAGAAGAGAGAAATGCAGACATTACACAGAGGAGCCAGCAAGGGGAACTGCCAGCCTGTGAGTGAAGGGTGCTCTCGGAATCTCTGACTTTGGGGACAGAAACAAAGTTGTGCCTGTTGATCCAATCCCCAGGATTGGAATCCCTCAGGTCCTCTGATGGAAGTTAGGTTTCAAAATGACTATTTGTTTTGTTTTGTTTTCCAGAGAAATAGTGTATTTGACACTGAATGTTATTTGTGGTTTATGTTGCAGGTTTAAACCATGTTTTTGTTTGTTTCTACTGAATCATTTCATGGAAATAGCCACATAGTATTACTTCTTTGTTTTAGAACTAAATTACCTGTTAAACAAGGGGAATGATTGAAAACGTGAATATTATGTTAGTAAAATCCACAAATGACCTTCCACAACATCAGTGAGATGCATTTCTGCCTTCATAGGTAAGGACCAAAATTTAAAGTAACACGGTCAACCACCAGAATTTGTTGAACACATACTACATGGGAATGTATGCTAATCACTACAGGAGATGTGAAATGCACTAAGAATTGCCTTCTGGGAATCAGTAGATGTTGTAATGATTATGTCACTGGATTCCTATATAGTCAGTAGTGGTTCATGTCCCAGACCCTGTGGCTGAAAACACGCCAGGCTCATGTGTGTGCATGCCCAAGATCCCAAGAGGAGAATGGAGGAGAACAGATCGTGGTGTGACTATACCACCCCAGGGGGTTGATTTCCACTATCTATCTCTCTTTCTCTCACTGTCTCTCTGATGAGCACACATGCCCTATAGCAAAAATTTATCTAAAAAAAGAAAAATAAAAGGATTGCCTTCCAAAACTGTGCCACCCAATCAGAGAAGAGAGACACGAAAATGAACTATAACAAAAGGCAGGGTCGGTAACAGTTTGAGATATGTGAGCTACAGGAGTTTGTGGAAGATCTCACTTCTGTCTGAGACATATACAGAGGGGGTGAGATTTGAGCTGGGCCTTGAAGCATGGGGAAGTATGGAGAAGCATGTCCAAGCAAAGGGACAACATGTGCCATTGCATGAAGGTGAGGTTGAATAGGGTAGTCTTCAAGTTTCAATATTGACGCTTACAAGCTCTGAGACCTTTGGAAAGTTGATGGATCTCTTTGAAACTTCATTTCTCACTGTGAAAGAGAGATACTAGAAGAACTTAGTTCACAAGGGTGTTGTGAAAATTCAAGTGAAGCCTTTAGCAGCACTATGCACTCCATAAATGTTAAATGCTGTTGTTACACTTCCAAGGCTGTGAAAGGCATAGGCAACCCTTGGGTTGAGCTCTATTCTAAAGCCAAGATCAAGGACAAAGGGATCTTGTTTTACAAAAGTAAATGCCAAAAAGAGGAAATGGGTCATGGAGCTCCAGGGTGCCTGCCACGGACATGAATGTAAGGGAGTGACCCAAGAAAAGGCAGACACAAAACCAGCCTCCTCACCATGCACTGGGGCCCACCTCATGAGGGCAACTACAAATGGGGTTCACTCAGCCTTGCCCAGCTCCTAAGCCACTTACTCTTTAACGTTCATGAAGCTCAAGAGGAATCTCAGAAGGAAACCAACCCAGGAAAATACTTAGAGATGGTGACCTAATCCCCACCCTTCAGAAACCAGAGCTATTAAAGGCAGATGTGAGGGTAGTCATTGCCAGAAGGCTGAGGAGCACAGAGCAATTCTGAAGCAGATCTCCCCACCCCAACCCAACCTCTTGGAAAATACAAAGGGATAGAAGGAATAAAACACTGGAACTGAGTACAGCAGTTTGTCTCATCCAGGAGTCACTGAAAGGACAGGGACGCCTCTGTTACTGGGGACAACCGCCTAACTGAGAAATCGATCAAAGGTCCCCTTGAAGTCCCAGGGGAAATTTTTGGAGACCATATCTAAGGTACCCAGCTGAGAGCACTTGGGAACAAGAAAGCCTGAATGTAGCTGACTGTTGGCTGGTGCTAAGATCCACAGTGATGAAGACAGTATAGCAGAAACGTACAGAAATGGCAAGAACCATGAACCCCAGGAAGGCAGGGGAGGAACTAGAGAGGCCGATCAAACTGATTCCTCCACACTAAGGCTGAGCAAGCCAGCTGAGTGGCCAAAGTGTGGTGGCATTTCCTCTTCTGATACTAGAGATAAAATGACATAGTTACAAAAGACTAAAGACTAGTAAGAACTATGGCTTTGGTTTTTGGAAGGCCTATACAGAGAGTTTTCCTTTGTATCATTTTATTGAGCTTCAATTTGAATCATGCAGTATTTTCAGAAGAGGTTTTTTTTTGTTTGTTTGTTTTTTTAAAATAGAAATGATGCTTTGAACAAGCATGGCAACAATGACAACAAAAAAAATCATTGAAAGTAGTAAAAAAAAAACTCTTGGTGAACATGTTTGATAAACAGGAAGGATGCTAAAAGGTGGTTAAATACATCTATTGCTCAACTGTATGAATGAGAATCTACCCAAAGAAGAGGGGTAAACAGTATTTCACTGTGTGTATATATGCCATGTTTATCTTATGAGTGGATGTCTGGATGTCTGAATTTCATTTCTTACTGTCCTAAGGTTTCCACTTCCTAGAGCTGTTGAACTGCCCATATGCACACCTGGGCTTGAACTACATACTCCCCAATCTTCAGATTGCTCACCTGAACCTCTGGGCTTGAATCAGGTGCTTCTCCAACAGTTTTTACTTCTGCTATTAGGCTCTAAAGGCACAGGATTCTTATAGAACCATGGGCACTACAACTCTCTAATCAAAAGACATAAAGCCATCAGTATCTGGGGGAATCCTTCCTTTTGTGACTGTAGAGCCAGTTACTGCATTTCCAATTATTAACGAGTGAGAAATACGGGCTTGGTAGCCCTACATAAACAGAGGGCTTAGGAGACAGTGCCACAAGTGGGATGAAATCAGCCTCATAACCCCTCATCAGCTGCAACACTGACTTTCAGGGTGAACTTTGAATACTTACTGACCATCTGCGAAGTGCAGGACCCAGCTAGGTTCTGAGGAGGAAGTGGGTATCAGCCTTGTCACTCCTCTACACCCTCCGCCTCAATTATAGGACGAAGGGTAGTGAATCAGGCCAGTAAAGCCCTTCAGAGGCTCTTTATTTAAAATCTTAATCTAGACAAGGATATACCATGAATTAAATATAAGGAGGCTCCAAATGCTAGCACAGAAAAGTTGGCAGAGCCCAGAGAACAATGTGGCATCATGAAGCCAGTGAATCTGGAGCACAGAAGATCTTTCTCTGGGCTCTATAACCTTTCCAGCATCTCCGCAGCCATCGCTCCATTTTCAGCTTGATGCCTGAGGTCAGTACATTAATGAGGGATGCCCACATCTAAGCCTGGCACTTGAAGGACATTGGCTCAAGCCAGGGCCAGCCTAACATAGAGGAAGAGACCAAGAGGAGCCTATGAGTGTCACCTCAAACATCTTCTCCACCACTCAGGCCTCAAAACCCACCACTGGGGAACCAGCAGTTAGTGTAATGGCTATGTCACTGGACTCCCATGTAGTCGACCGTGGTTCACGTCCCGGACCCGGTGGCTTAAAACTCACACCGGGTGTGTGTGCGTGTGTGCCCAAGATCCTGAGAGGAGAATGGAGAAGAAGGGATTGCAGCGTGACCATCCCCCTTGGGGGGTGATTTCTCACTTTCTGTCTCTATGTCTCTCTCTGTCTGGCAAGTGCACGCACCCTATAGCGAAAATCTCTCCAAAAAAAAAAAAAACCCACCACTCGTTGATCCTTGATTTGACTTGATGATGTCTTCTCTCTTTGGTTCTCTTTTAAAAAGCAAAAACTGTCTCACTGGCACCTCCCTGTAAAGAAGCATTATTCAGAAGCCAATTTAACAGTGTTTTCTGTCACCCCAAAGTCTGATGAGAGAAGATAGCACACATCTGTACCAAAACTTGAAAATAAAAAGAAAGCTAGACCTTGCAAGTTTCAGCAAACACAAATTGGCCAGTGTCACTCCTTCTGCCTTGCCCGTGATTCTCAGAGACAAGAACTAGCTTGCTTTCTGTGGGAATGAGGAGCACTGAATCATAAATGAAGTCAGTGCTTGTGTGGTGTTTCCTTAGCCTAAGGAATGGTCTGTTGTTTGAACCTTCATAATTTGTTTATATGAGTAAAGAAAAGGTGCAATCAGAAAAAACAACAACAACAAAAAAAAAATAATCAAAACTGTCCTGGAGGTTGGAATCACTCAAGCTCCTATTTTAGTGTGAAGAATTTAACAGTTATTGAGCTCCTTCTTAGGAGAGACAGGAAACCCATTAAATATAGAAAGTCAAGGTAAGTGGAGGGTGTGGAGACCAGAGGAGAGGGCCAAGAAAGGCTCCTGAGTTTCACTTCGTGGCTGCTTTGACCCGGGCACACCAAGGTTGAGCTCATGATCAGCTGTCATGGGAGGATTCCTTCTGTCATCACATTCCTCTCCCTCTACTCACCTCTTCAGGTAGTAGAAAGGGTGAGCGGACCTGGGGTCCTGCTTCTGTTACCATGGCTGAGGGAAAAGCCCCTCCCCTTGTTTCAGCAAAATGAGATGTGGGCCATATGGGCTGCTGAACAGCTTTTGGGAAAGAAGATGTCGGGCCAGCTGCACCTTCAGGAAAGTCCAACTAAAGCAAGAACATAGAAATGATCCCTAACTCTGGCCTGGGTCTCCTCTCCTAGCTCAGTTAGTAAGCAAATTTCCCCATGTAATTAACATCTTTACAAAGCTGCAGTTTCTGAAAAGTGTCCTGTAAGTAACAACACCTTTTCATGTCTTGATCCTATACAATTTGTCCTTAGTCCTAGATCCCCTGATACTAAAGGCAGCACTGGCTTTTTGT
>NW_006159610.1:8725353-8729644 GCF_000334495.1 Tupaia belangeri chinensis | reverse complement strand
GCTTGTGAAGTAGCCACAACAGGAGGGACTGAGGCTTCCTCAGAATCTCCAGAGACAGCCACCGGTCCACCATGGCCTTCCTCAAGTCAAAAAGAGACCGCATGGTCTTCCTCAAGCCAAAAGTCACAGGACTTCCTGTTGGTAGCTCCTCCTGAGACAGGGAGTGTGGAGAGCTAATCCACCAGGAATTCTTTGTTGACACAGGGTTGTCAAATGCTAATAGTGCCAGCTGTCCAGCATTAGCTGAGAAAGCAGTTACACCCAGGATGCTAAGTTGTTCACAAAGAACTGATGGACACCAGAAATGAAGCTCCTCCACTGTCACGAAGCCGTGAAACTCAGCCTTCCCCCTACCTCACCCACTCTGTCATCGCGACCCTTTCACAGCCTTGTGTAGCTAAACCTGAGGCTCCTGGTACACCCAGCTGTGCAGTATTTTGGGGCTATTTTGAAATAGCATATGAAGTACCAAAGCGGTACACCAGAGGTTTATCTCCACCCCATGGGCCATGTTAACAATGTCCATCAAGGGGGCTTGTAGCAGGCTAAGTATAGACACTGACATCAGGAAAATCTGGGTTTGACAAATGTCCACAAACAGATGAATGGATGGACAAAGTGTGGCATGAATACTCTGTGGAACACTATTCAGTCATAAAAAACAAGACCCTGGCATTTGATAGAAAGAGGTCAGATATGGAGGATCTATTGCTGAGTGAAGTAAGCCAGGATATGAAAGAAAGATATTGTATGTATCCACTTAATATATACTGACTATCTGCACTTTATGGTAGAGATAGAAATATTGGAGGGCATAAAAGCAGTAAAAATAGTTATGAATGCTGAAGAACAAGTGTGGAATGGGGGCAGGGGGAGAAGGGAAGAGTATAGAGAAGGATAGCAAGAGAACTAGAGAGGCATGACATTAGTGGGACAAAGAAATGGTTTATTATCTATTGATGGTAACATGTATAGTATTCTCAACTGGACTGGTCTGAGAAGTATTTCATGTTGGGTAAATTCTTTTCACAAGCCAAATGATACATAGTGATTGAATGTTTAAAAAAAATAACGTGGATAAATAATGATAATAATAATCTGAAAAAAATGATGAAAAAATATTTGATGATGATGATGATGTGGATAGTAATGTCTTTGTCTTGACTGATATGCATGGTAATCATGCTGGAAAAAGAAATGTAATACACTACAAAGATAGATGTGATTTAAAAAATTATGATAATAAATTAAATTAAATTAAATATATATGGGTTTGAGAGACCAGCAGATGGTATAATGGTTACGTTGTTGGACTCCCACATGGCCAAGTACAGTTCAAGTCCCTGGCCCAGTGGCTTGAAATTACTGCTGGGCTTTGTGTGCGTGTGTGCCCAAGATCATGCTGGGCTTTGTGTGCGTGTGTGCCCAAGATCCTGAGAGGAGGATAGAAGAGAAGGGATTGCAGCGTGGCCATCCCTTCTCTGGGGTGATTTCTCGCTTTCTCTCTGGTCGGTGAGTACATGTGCCCTATAGCAAAAGTCTCTCTTAAAAAAAAAAGAAAAAGAAAAAGAAAAAGAAAAAGAAAAGAAAAAGAAAAACCCCAGTTTGAGTCTTGGTTTTGTCACCTGTGTGTTAATTGTTTGACCACCTTAAGGCTCAATTTTCACATTGCTAACACTCAGATACTAGTACCTACCCCATTAGTGATATTCAAATAATTAAATGTGATAATGTTGGTAAATAATGCAACAGTGCTTGGCAGTTAGAATCACTTCAGAAATAGCAGTCATTATTATTTATAATTAAAATAGTCATTAATACTGACATGCTCACAAAACAAGGCCCATCTCATCCCATGTCCTTGTCTCTCTACTGCCTGTAGGTGTGTACAGAGAAAACAAAACTTCCATAGACTCCAGGGCAAGGTATTTCTAACCGTGGACCCTAATTCATCTTGCCTTTTTGGCAAAACTAGCTCTCAGTCCTGAAGATTACGATATATTTATCCTTGGTTTAACACCCCTTGATGGACAAAATGAAAACATAAATCACAACCTAAAACAATATTTCATTTACCAACAATCCATTGGGGGGTCACACCTTCCACTCTATCCCATATATAATATTTTAGCATCCTTCTTCACAGCACTAGTCCCATTCCCTACCAACTGCAGTTTTTTCTCAGCACCCCAACCCCCCTCACCCCACTGCGGTCCTCTCAGCTCCATCACCACTGCGATCATGTAGCTGCAGAACACCTCACCTTAACTGAACACATTTCTGCATCTGATGCAGGAAGCCCTAAAAAAGATGCAGGTATGTAAACAGGGATGGTGGGGTAAAGAATTAATCTTGCTCAAAGACAGTCTGCCTTTGCCCTGAGATTTTAAGAGGTTTTTGCTAAGCCCTTAGATTATAATGCCAGATCAGAGAGTCTCTGTTTGCCTGAGGACCTTGTGTTATGCAGGGCAATGTAATGATCTGACCAGACTGGGGCTTTGAGTCTTCGTATATCAGTTCAATCTCCTCCAGAAAGCCGGAGACTGGACTCAAGTTTGTCTATGAGATGAGCAAAAATACATCTATATATATACATATGTGTGTGTGGGGGGGGGGTGTACGTGTGTGTTTGTATATATATGTGTGTGTGTTTTTGTTTGTGTTTGTATATATATAGAGAGAGAGAAAGAGAGAGAGAGAGAGACACCAAGGCTCAGGTGGGCTTGATGCCCTGATTGAGAAACTCCAAGCATATTGTACATTGATGCCGAGAAGTAATGTTCTCCGTGACTCCAAAGGAGAGGAAAAACTGGCAACTCCAAGTTCAGAACTTCCCTGGACTCTGCCCTACATGCCAATTCTCTTGGTTGTTTTTAAATCTCTATTCTTTAGCTGTAATAACTTGTGACCATGAGCATAACCATTCTCAGTGCATTCTGTATTTCTAGCAAATTATGGGAAGAATAATCCTGGGGAACCCCAAACTTGTGACTGGGGTTAGAAGTAGAAGTGAGGACAGTCTTATGGACTGTCCCTCTAACATTGCAGAAGGCATCAGGAAAAGTCCTGCAGGGGGGCCTCCAGTTCCAATGTGCACGTGGGAAGTCTCTAGGAATCTCACTCAATAAGCACATCCCTGGGCCATTCCTCGTCATCAAATGGTGACTCTGGAAGCCTAAAATTGTCACTCTGCATCCACTGCAAGTCTTCGTGTGGTCTTGACAAGCAGCATGCCCTGCATTAATGTGTACAGACAGACCTTCCTCCACCCAGGCCCCCCTCTGTCCTCTGACATCCATGCACAACGCAGGAGAGGTCATTCGGGATTTCTAGGTTGGCATAATCACAGTAGGTAGACTGGAAAGAACAGCTACACGTGGGCAAGTGCCACCTGTGCCCACATAGCCCACCTGCCCGTAAATGTTACAGTCACCTTTCCACTGAGCCCAGTCTCCAACCCCAGAAAGGAAATTATGACAGAGCAAGGAAAAAGAGGAACCAGAGGGATGCTAGAGGTCACTAAGAATGCCAACCACCATGTCAGAATCCTCAGGAATCATGTCCCTGTGAGGATGTAAGGATGTCTCCCCCAGGCTTGCTGGGCTCCCTCTGCTTAGAAACAAAGCTCTTTTTCAAGGGTATGCTGCTATCTGCAGTAGTCTGGTGTCCAGATAACTGGGAAGCAAAGAGGTATATTCTTATGTCAAGGCTCCTGGGGAAAATACAGGAAGAAGAAATGTCAGCATTTGGGTACCAATGGAGATAGAAAACCTGAAAAAAACAATCAAGAGGGAAAGAAAATGTTATTTCGGTGACAATGGGACTGGGAGGAGCTGAGCCGCCTGATGCTATATTGGAACTGGACTAGCCATGGTCTCTTCCTTTGTTAAAGCTGAATCCCAGTCACCAACTGCCCTAAGCATGCAGAGTCAAAAAGAGGGGACAAACTGGACCCCATATGTTTAAAATGAAGTGGTTTCAGGGCTGTATCAGTCACCGAAGCCTAATATTTGGATTTCCTTTAAACTGCATTGTCGTCAACGCTGTTCAGGCTGAGTTGCTTAGACAGTAAATTCTGGTTCTAGCTGCCATTTCACATTATGCTAATGTATGTGAGAAGCTGTCTCCCTGGATACCGTAGCAAATTGCCAGCTGAATCATAGAAATGCTGTCAACTTTTTTTTCAAGTTTTCCATTTTTGCTTTGCCATTGTGTGTAGTCAAGAGAAACCAGGAAAGGTGGGAGGGAACAGAAAAAGAAAAAAAAAATGTGTATGTATATATATATATAT
>NW_006159610.1:8719649-8725332 GCF_000334495.1 Tupaia belangeri chinensis | reverse complement strand
AAATCTCAAGCTTCCATTAGATTGGTCTTGTATCTTTAAGAAAAATCTGTAGCTTTCCCCCTTGTTTCTAAAGCCACCCACATGCATGCCTCCATTTTATTTGAAGTTGTTTCTTTGCCCAAATATCTCTGTCAGTTTCCAGGACTCAGCCTCAAGAACCAGCAGAGGGAGAAAGAGAGCACCGATGCCTGATTTTCTATATATTCCACTCAAAATTAACACCTGAGTAAGTGAACATTTGCTGAGCCCAAAGAGAAATATGCAAATCCAATAGACCCACTAGGTGAGGTCACTTGTTAAAAGATGGCCCAGGGCTGCTGGTGTGGAGCAAATAGTCTTGGCTTGCAAAGGGCCCTAGTTTGGGCACTGCATCCTTGGGTGACCCCCTACTACAATCAGCTCCTTTGTCTGCAAGTAAGAAAGGGAACTATGAGCTCTAGGGTTCCTTTGGCCCTGCCATTCTGTCTCTAGGACTCTTTCCTGACCTTAACTGCCTGTGGGACAGAGGATAATGACACCTTATTTTGTTGGAATTGGAGGTAGTTTCCTCCCTACCTAAGAGCTCAGAATCTGTGAAGCTTGTGGTGAAACAGATTGAAACAGCTGGATGCTCCATCCTTCTTGAAAGAGAGTTTTACCTGGCTTCCACAACGTCAACCTCCTGGTTTTCCATCTACATCCCTGGATACTCCTTCTTAGTCTCCCCTCCTGGATTGCAAGTCCATTTTGAAACTCTTTAGTTGGGATGCCATGCATTGTGGTCCTTGGAGCTACTTCCACCTGTACCCTACCTTTCTAGGTGATTTCATCCAGCTTTGTGACTTTTGAGACCATCACATAATGATGACTCTCCCTGAACTCCAGACCCATACATTTTACTGCCAGACTCAACATCCCAACTTGAATGTCAAGAAGGCATTCGTTAGCATTGCACGTCTCAGAAACTGGCAACTCAGTTCTTTCATACCAGGTAGCTAGTCCGTGAGCAACATCTTGAAAATGTATACCCAAATCTAACTACTTTTTGTTTTAAGAGAGATTTTTTTTATAAGGTATGCAAGCTCACCAGAGAGACACAGAGATAGAAAGCAAGAAATCACACACACTCCACACACACACCCGCCCCCAGAGGGGATGGCCATGCTGCAATCCTTTCTCTTACATTCTCCTCTCAGGATCTTTGGCATGCATGCTCATGCATCTGGTGTGAGTTTTAAGAAGCCAGACCTAGGACTCGAACCATGGCCGATTACATTGGAGTCCAGCAAAATAACCATTACTCCATCTGCTGGTCCCTCAACTACTTTTTACCATCTCCACACTGCCTGGTCTAAATCACCATCATCTCTCACCTGGCTAAGTATAATATCCTCTTACCTGGTCCCCTTACTTCATTCTTTTCTCTTCAGATAATTCTCCACATGAGGGCCAGAGCAGTCTTGTTAAGCATATATCTATTATGTCAGTTCCCATGCAAAATTTTCCAGTGTTTCCCCCATCACACTTGGAAAACATCCAGAGGCTGCTCTTAGTTATAAGGTTACATAAACTTGACCTGGCTACTGGGCCAACCCTGTTCTTCCATTCTCCCCTTAGCCACCCTAGCCACATGGATCTTCATGGACTTACTGCACATCCAAGAACCTCCTGCCCAAGGGCCTTGGCAGATGCTCTTAGCTCTGTCTGGAAGGCTTTTCCCCAAATATCCATTTGGTTTTCCTTCTAAATTCATCCAGATTTCTCCTCATTTCACCCGAGAGGCTTTTTCTGGCTGCCTTATTGAAAAGAAATTCTCCTGATCTTTTTGTTTGTTCGTTTGTATGTTTGTTTCATAGCCCTACTACTACTTTAATTTAGCTGTTTATTTGTTTATGGTCTTTTATTTCTACCGAAATGTATATGAGCTAAGAATGTCTACTTTGTCATATCTAGAACAGTCCTTATCATGGGTAGGTGCTTAGTAAATAGCCTCTGAATGGTTGAATGAATGAATGAATGAATGGCCATCTCATTTCCAGCAGAAGAAATGTAAGCAGTCTCTGTAGAGACCTCAGCTCCCTCAGTACCCCATCTGTCCTAACTTTTTACTTGGGTTACACGCCCAAATGCCTGATTGCAGATTCATGCTGGTGTACAGTAAGGTTTTCACTCATACTGGGGAAAAAATGATAAAAATAAGAACAATGTGGTGGCTTTCTCATTAAGCTAGTTTTTTAGAACTGTCCCTTATGTTGAGATTGTCCTCATGCTAACAGAGACCCTTACTAGAGGAGGGAGAAATGGGAAAAACAGTTGGAGCCTGATATTATGCTCCTGAAAACTGTTGCAAAATATATATTAAATCCTATTGTTCCAATGATCCCAGAGTTACTTTTCTTCTTTTATGGTTGCATTTCAAAATACAATGGACTCAACACATGAAGTTCCTTTCACCTCTCTAAGAGTCAGTGATTTGAGATATTCAAGGGAGATAAAGAGCTTTTCATATGGTGACACAAAAGATCATTTTATATGAGGAAAGACTGTACCCTGATTCATATATTTTGTAGCTCTCTTATCTGCTGCTGTTAAAATGCAGGTCACCTTTACGTAGATTCTTGAATCACTACGTGGCTCAAATAACACCTTTTGAATTCTTCTTGCAATAAACAAGATTCTAATTCCAGGCAAGAAGGAAAGCAATGGAATAAGCCAAAGAGAGTTGAGCTTCCTCTCCTGGAAACCTGGGTTAGCTTCTGTAGGCACCAGCGGGCATCTCAGCAAATACACTAGCCTCATTGACATCACTTGTTAGGATTTAATCTCTAAAAAATCATTTCCCCAGCCGTGCCACCTCTACACATTGGCAGAATCATCCCATCCTTGGATGCCAGTCAGATAAGAGTGGAATCAGTTATTTTTTACTCTTAGGAAACAAGGCAAATTCTGTAAATGTCTTTCTTACCCATTGAGAACACGCTCTTCTACTTATTGGCAGAGTCCAGGTAAACCCTACTTTTGAAAGTCAAAAATCCAAACTTGCAAACAAACAAAAAGTTGGAAAGGGGGAAAAGCAAAGGAGCAGGTAGGCATAATTTTCTTTACCAAACAATTTATAGCTTTGCCTTGGGATACAAATGTAGATTGTATTCTAAGGCCCGTTGTTTGGTTCTGGGTGAGAATATAGGTCCCTAGAGTAAGGAGTGACTACTCATTGTAGAGCCTTCAAAAATGAAGAGAAAATGTGTGTCTGAGATGAAAATAGTCTAGAAAAACACGAGGTCAACTAATAAATGTGTAACTTCATGCAGCATTTCCACAGCACAGCTATTTTGGAAACCAAGATACACCTGCTAAAGGGCATTGAAAAGAGTGAGCACAAGCACAGAGCTGCTGAAGCTGCTGATTTACAGATCAAATAGCCTTGGAAGAAAGGAAGAGCCTGGATCAGTCAAGACCCAGCACAGTACAGAGGGCACACTCAAAGGGGTTTAATGGAAGAGAGTTTAAAGACGAGACTAGGCAGAGTTTTATGCAGAATTAAAGGAACCAGAAAGGAATGGTGGAGCTCCAGGGATTGGCAACAAGGGGAAAGCTATTACTAGCCCTAGGCCTTAGAAACAAAAGGAGAAATTTGTGTGTACTAAGTGCCTGGCAAGAGCCAGAGCTGTGAAAGAGGGGCCACTTTGCAGGACTGTGACTTAAAGGAGCACAGTCCTGTGGAACTGGAGGAAGTGGGAGGCATGGAAGTCAGCAGATAAAGATGGCCACCCCTTTCCTTTTGCCTTCTGGTTTTCTGCGGATGCCTCCCAGTGACCAAACCCAAGTGGAAGGCAGAGAGCATGGGTGCCCAGGTGATGCAGTCCAGAGAGGTCAGCGTCCCTGCACAAGGAAAATGGTGCTGGGGGGTAGGGGGGTCAAGACAGTGGCTCTAGCTGTGCCATAGCTCCAAGTGCAAGGTGGAAAGAGAGCAGAGACAATGCTTTGGAGTTAAATGCTTTCAGAAAGAAATATTGTAGTGAGATTAGATGCATTTGATCCTGTCCACATGAAAAAGGCTAGAGGGAACGATGGGGCCCTGCTGGGCAGGGTTCCCCTTGGTGGAATTATTCAAAGGTAATGGGGAAAGAGAAACTGACTTAGTGCATCTTGGAGAAGAGGAACAGAGAGAAGAGCTACGTGTGTCCAGGTACGCAGCAGGAGCCTCTTGCTGCGGAGAGGCTGATTTTGATAAATGTCAAGAAGCCTGAAGGGGATTAAAGAAAGACAGGCACAGAGCTCCCGCATTGCCCCCACGAGTGCATCAGACACTCCATCCTGTGCTCCCTCCTTTGAGCTCCTGGAACTAGTGGTTCTCTCTACTCCATCATGCTTTCTTTCATTATCTATATGTCTCCTTCCGGTCCTGTCCCACTTACACAAGAGGGTAAGATGTAGTGGGAAAGAGAACTCATTCTAAAGCTAGTCTGCTCAGTTTAAATCCTCCCTCTGCTACTCACTGGCTGTGTGACTCGACATGTTACTTCACTCTCACAGTGCTTCCGTTTTTTCACCTATATAATGGCATAATAACAGTACTTAATCATAGAGTTGGCATGAAGATTTAATAAGTTGGTGCATGACTTCTATGAAACTGGTCTAGAAACTCACTGGCCATGCAATGCCCTGAGGCTCAGTGGCTACATCTGCCTGAAGAGTACTCATTCTAAAGCTAGTCTGCTCAGTTTAAATCCTCCCTCTGCTACTCACTGGCTGTGTGACTCGACATGTTACTTCACTCTCACAGTGCTTCCGTTTTTTCACCTATATAATGGCATAATAACAGTACTTAATCATAGAGTTGGCATGAAGATTTAATAAGTTGGTGCATGACTTCTATGAAACTGGTCTAGAAACTCACTGGCCATGCAATGCCCTGAGGCTCAGTGGCTACATCTGCCTGTGAAAACCGGCTGGTTAGTAACAGCCATCCTGCAGGGCACCTGAGAGGACTGGCGGTAATGAGTAAGTTAGATATAAAATGCCAGGCATACAGCAGTTGCTCAACTAAAAGTAGCTATTATCATTCATATTATTACCAATTAATAATCATTTTAGCCTGAAAAATTTTTCATTTGGGGAGTTTTACATCTTTAAAAAGGATTAATTCTACAACATTGGGTCTGCAAGTTTAAAATTTGTTTCCTTGAAGTCAGGAATATCTGTGTTGAATTAATAATCACCACAAAAGCTTGCCTCTGAATTATTATAATGATATTAGATGGAAGTAAGTCTCATATTAGATTTAATATAACCACATCTAATTTCTTTTTAAAATTCTGCTCTTCTGAAATGCATCTCCAGGGAAAAGATGAAATAGTATCAACAACTGGAAGAAGATGAACTTCTCATTTAGGACAGAGGAAGGACCCCACGTGGGAGCCTCTTTCCATCTTGCCAAACAACCCCTGCCAGTGTCAGGCAGCTCATGGGGGGGTGGGGTGGGGGGCTCGCTTCTCAGTGCTGGCTCCCAGTGTGATACCAGGGTGATACCAGGGCACAGAGATCCGTGTCAGCCGCCAGCTAACGCCTACTCGTGCCTACTCGGAACTGGGCTTTCTTCTGCTCTTGCCCTCCCCTGTGAGGCTTGCTTTCTACTCTCTGTTTCTTTAAGGAACCACTGACATCAAGCAACCCCACATTATCTACAGCTCAGACATCTCAG
>NW_006159610.1:8709674-8719618 GCF_000334495.1 Tupaia belangeri chinensis | reverse complement strand
AGGAAGCTCTGAAGCCACAATAGGAGATCCCAGCTCTGTGAGCACAACAAAATGTTTATGACTGAAGAAGCCACTTGCAGAGCAAGCGCTATGGAAATAGATTCGGAGGGAAGGGAATGGTGAAACTGGCCACATTAATAGGGGACTGAGTCAGTACCAGCGACAGTACTTTAGGGGTGCCAGGCTAAAGTCCTAATGAGGTTCCTGAGATCCCTAAGGTTGCCAGATTCAGTGGGAAAAAGATACAACAACCAGAATACTCAGCTAAGTTTACATTTCAGTGACCAACCGATGGTGTAACGGTTATATCACTAGACTCCAATGTAGTCAACCATGGTTTGAGTCCAAGATACGGCAGCTTAAAACTCACGCCAGGCACATGTGCATGCATGCCCAAAATTCTGACAGGAGACGGAATTGTGGCATGGCCATCCTCCCACCCCCCCGGGTGAGGGGATTTCTTACTTTCTGTCTCTCTGTCTCTCTCTGGCAAGCACACATGCCTGATAGCAAAAATCTCTCTAGAAAAATATTTTTTAAAAATATCTGCATTTCAGATAAACAACAAATAATTTTTTTTAAATCTGACTCAAGAAATACTTGTAATATACTCAGAAGCTATGCAATTTTTACCTGCAATTCAGATTTAACTGGGCATCCTACATCACTTGACAATCATCCCTCTGATATACCTGCTCCCACCCCTTGAGGAGCTGCCAAGATGCTCCTCCACTCACTCTTTCTGTGCATCCTCTAGGAGATTCAGCCCTCTTGCCCTTCTTCACTGGCACAAAAAATGAGAGGCCCAGAGAAAATGCTTCCCCTGAATTACATCAGCAGAAGCAGAGCATGTAGCATTGAAGGGGGATAAAGTCAAACATATTGAGCCAAACATGTGGTCTTAATCTTGTTTCAGGGTCTCTCATGAGTCTGGGGCTGGATCGTGGTGGATGTGCAACCAGTCTGCATCATGTGCTAAAACGTGTGGGAGTCCATTTCTTACTAGGGATATTGCTATTGAGAGTACAGAGGGAAATCGTTACCTATGTATCTATGTGTAGAGCTCTCTGTGAACAGATGATACATAGCATTTGATCCCTCGATCTAGAGACAGACCATCTGCCAGGCACAGTGCTAGATGCTCAGAAGGGTCCTTCAGGAATCAGACGATCAAGGTCTCTGATCTCATGTGCTCGCAATCTAGTAGGGGAGGTGATCTCTAATTAGCATAGATAAATGGGTCTTTATTTCAGAGAGCAGCAAGCTCCATGAAGAAGCAATGCTGGTGGGCCAGCCCCATGGCCTCATGGTTAAGGGAAACAGATTGCACATGGCCTACCATGCAGTTTGAATTCTGGACCCAGCAACTTGGGGGATTGGGGGTAGGGAGCAAAGAAAGAAGGTGGGAGGGGAAGAGGAGGCTGGAGGGAGGTGGAAGGAAGGTGGAAGGAAAGAGAGAGGGAAAGAAGGAAGGGAGGGAAGGAAGAAGAAAGCAATGGAGAAAAGAATGTTGGGGTGCCTGGACATGCCCCCCCATGAGTCACCCTCTTCTTAGGAACCTGCAGTGGTCCCCTGGTCCCCTTGGGGCAATTCTTGGGGCACAGTAATTGTAAGGCTGGCACTCAGGACCTTCTGGAATCTGGCCCCAGTTATTCCAGTCCCTCTCACCCTGCAGCGTACCCCTCTCTGCAGCACACTGCACTTCTTCCTGCCTTCAGGCCTTTGATTATTACAGCTCTTTCCTAGCCTCAGAGAGTGTTTCCAGTTTTAGCTCTATGCAACCTAGTTCATAATCTGCCTCCTCCAGGAAGCCATCTCTGGTTACTATTTCAATAATATTGTGTCGCTGGAAAAGTCATGATGCATTTTTGCATAGAAAAACACATTATGACTTTTCCAACAACCGAATTTTTAACTTGCTTTGAATTCTTAGCTTATAACCTGTACCACAAACTGCCCTACAAGTTGGCAAATCATTTTGAAATCCTTTTTATTTTTTTCTTTTTGGTTATTTTTGTCTTTCTACCTACGTTAAAACCTCCAAGAGGATAGTTACCGTGCCAAATGCCCTCACATTGTACTCACCTAAAATATTCTTGCTGAAATCATGAATGAAAGATTTGCCATTTATGTCAAGGTGAGGAAATGGGTTATTATCCTGTAAGGTATTTTTCAATTCCATTTTACTCAGAGAATAATAAGCATTTGATAATATGGTTTGATTTGAACTAAAATAAGCATGGCTCCACTGGGACGAACTAGTAACAAAAAGGGACAAACTAATTCCTCAGTAGCTCTCCGGGACCTGGAAGAGATCGGATTCTTATTCAGAATCATCTCCTCCAAATCTGAACAAAATCTAAGTCGTGTGAGGCCTCTGCTGAACGGGCTTTTCCTAAGTTCATGGAAATCTCTAGAATTTACAGGTTTAATCAGAATTAAGTAATATTATTTTTTTTAAAAGAAAAACAACACAACAACAATGAGATTTCCAAATTCCGTGACTCCTATGCCTACCCCAAAACCTTTTCCAGCCTGGTGGTGGCTCCAGAGCGAGATCCAAATAGTGCTTTTTGCAGATGGAGGTAGATTTACATCCGACTTGCCATGAGAACATTTCTATCATGGACCACAATGAAATTCATTGGATGACTTAGAAAGCAAAAAGAATGTGAATTCAGGCCACAGACAGGGGTGTAGCAGTAATATAACTGGACCCACATGGGAAGATCTCAGCTTCAAAGTTCCAGGCCTTCACTGAGCATGCCAGGCCCACACATGCATGCTGGGGACCTGGGTTGGCTGAGGTTGGAGATGCGTCATGGCACAGGGACTCTGCTGGGGTGCCTGTCTCTCCCTAACCTCCACCACCACCCCCCCAAAGAAAAAGCTTTTTTAAAAAGCTTATGGATTTGGAAAAGATTTGGAAGCAGACTTGCTCACAGCAATGGATTCTCTTGCCTCTATTTCAGGTGAGAACTCTATAGACATTCCCAATGCATGAGGCGCTCCATGAGGGAAGCTGGCTTATGTATATAGAGCAGCTGCATTTGAGCGCAGGGACACGTGAAAACATATGAGTATTATTTGCACAAATGAGAGTTGGCAGAAAAGGACGCTTAGAAAAGAAGGGAAACAGTTCTGAGACCTCGATGATTTCTCTCCTTGCTGTAAACCCAATAGGTTCTCAGAAATGTTGTATTTTTCTACTTTATAAAGTGTTTCCTAAAGAAAACTCGATCTCTGTAGCTAAAGTTTAACATCCAGGCCTCTGAGCAAAATTATCTGCAAATGTAAGATAACCAAACCTTTGTCCACAAATGTCTTCTCCAGACAAATCTGATTACTCCAGAAGCAACCTGTACTCTGTGTCTGACCTTTCTATTGCGGTAATTTTCCCCCTTTACTAGGAGGCACAGGGGGCAGCCCCCACCAGCACACCTTCTCACCCCGTGACCCCTCGACGTGATGTTTCTTTGCTTTCCCCCTCCTCCTCGAGGCAATCCTGTGTGATCTTTGCCAACTCCTTCCCTCTAAGTGCAACCTGGGTACCCTTCACACAATTCAGGCCCTCACTCTCCTCTTCCACTGAAGAAACACCTCCTATTATCTGACGCTGTGATCACCTCTATCCCGATTCCCTCACCTACACTCCTCTGCAGTTCCTCGATAGCTCTCTAGAACCTGGAAAAGATCTGATTCTTATTCAGAATCATCTCCTCAGAAATAAATCTGAACAAAATCTAAGTTGCATGAGGCCTCTGCTGAACAGGTTTTCCTAAGTCCATGGAAATCTCTAGAATTTACAGGCTTACTCAAAATTAAGTAATATTGTTTTTAAAATCGAAAAAATAAAAGAAATAGGTTCTCAGAGACATTTTTGTTGTGTTTTTCTGCTTTGTAAAGTATTTCCTAAAGAAAACACTGCAGATTTTTCACCCACATTCCAGTTCAGGTGTTCCTGAGCATCTACAGATAGACACATCATAACCACAAACTCTGTGTGCCCCACACAAGATCAATGTCACCATTCTCATGGCTCCTTCTCACAGCCCAGTCAGGTTCTATCACCAAGGCTCAAAATGCTGAAGCCATTCATTTGTTCACCAACAAACGCTTACATAGGACCAGCTGCAGGATGTAGCAGTAATGTAATGTATGGAAATGTTGAAGCCATATGGGGAAGTCCTGGATTCACTTCCCAGGGACTCCCTGTACACACCAGACACATGTGTACATGCCCCTGATCCTGAGATTGGGGTGGGTCTCGGTGTGAAGACCCTTCCTCTTTCTCTCTCTGTCTCACTCTTTCTTATGGGATAAATAAACTTTTATAAAAATTACCTACATGTATATCTTTTATTTTCTGTATTCTTTATAGCCAACCAAAAGAAAAATTTTAACTCAAATTATTCCTACTCAAATACTGCCTTCCCTTCCTCTCCACTTACCCCAATCATAACTATCTTAAAGGCTCAATTTCAGACCTAACTCATTTCTCCCTTCTCTGAATGTCTGAATCATTTGTTGATAATGTGATCATGTTATCTTTGGGACACTTGATAAAACATGGACTTGGACTGATACCTGCTTGTGAAGATTTGTTATACACCATCAGTTACATGATACATACTTACAAGTTTCTTGATTATAGCAACTGTGTGTGTGTGTGTGTGTGTGTGTGTGTGCGTGTGTGTGTATTTAAAAGATCCACCCACCTTAGCACATAAGCGAATAAGCCAACCTTTATAAAATATTTATTTCAGGGCCTGGTACAAAATAAGAGTCTAAAAACATACGCACAGAAAAAAATATACAATATGCACTTGGTAAGTTGAATAATACTGAATTAAATAAAATGTTCCCTCAAGATTATCTACTACCCAATTTTACCTTTTCTATCAGTTTTAGTGGGAGGCTAGGAGGACCATGCCACAATGGGGACAGGCATTCAAGAGTTGGATACATGTGCATACCTGCTTGGGTCCTGATGGGTTAGGATTGAGTTATTCAAGGAGTGGAAATATAACATAGAAATATACTAGCAAGTTCCCTCTCCTCCATCACTTTTCATAATATAAATACTTATGTCTCAGTTCCATAATTGTCTACCTGGCAACGGGAATGAGATTAGAGTGAAGAGTAGATCTAGACCACCACTATGGTTTGAATATCCCCTAAAAATGCATGTTTCAATTTGGTTGTGTCATGAAAGGATCAGAGGAGACTTTATCTGATTATAGTGTTGAAAGGTGGGGCCTTTGGCAAGTGATTAAGCATCAGGTTGAGGCCCCCATGTTTGAGCTCTGGTGGGTTTATAAGGAGAGAGAATGAGGCAGAGAGAAATGGGACACAGATGCACACTCTTCTGCTCTCTGCCATGATGCGACACAGCCAAAGACCCTCAACAGATGCAACCCCTGGACCTTGGGCCAACTTGTGAACTGATTAAAGCTGTAGTCTCTTAAATTACCCAGACTCGAGTATGTTCTGTTACTAGCAACAGCACAGACTAGAACAACACTTGGGGGCCAGTAGGGTAGAGGAGTCATGGAAGGTGCAGCTGACTTTGACAGTTGAGTAAGGAAGCTGAACCCCAGCAGGGAAAGGTCACACCTCTGGCCTGAGTTAACCTACTGCCCCTGCCTCAATGCCCACTGTTCCACTCCCTCTAGTCCTCATTCCATGACCATATAAGTCACCAAAAGCTGACTCTTCTCTCAGTTTCATAAACATCTCATGTCCATGACTAAGAGGCTTTCTTGTTACTTCCACGTCAATCATCACCCTGACCTCCCTCCTTGCAAGGCCAGAAGAGCTGAGAGACTTCTGTGTTCTTTTTAATCTCTAAAATAGAAGTTAATTGTTGGGGCAAATGAAAAATAAATAAATAAATAAATAAAACAAGTGACCATCCCAGCAGCCCTCTGGGTGAAACCCCCCACAGAGTGCTTGGCTGACCTCAGGTGGCTTGAGAAACAGGAGTACTTTTCCCCTTCATTAGTCAATGACTCTAAAGGAAAGAAAATCAATCAAGGGTCACTTGAATTTAGTTGTTTAAGTTTGTTTAAACTTTACTTTAGAGTGTGTGAAAAATTTGAATTTTTTTTAAATTAATGGAAATTCAAAACTATTCAATACAAAAAAAGAACATTTTTTTTTAATTCAGTTTTTTGGGGCTGGCTCCACACTAAGAGAGCTGGATCCCACATGGCCAACTGCAGACTGAATCCCAACTCTGGCCTCTTGAAAAACACACTGCGTGAGTATGTGCATGTCTCAAATCCCACCCAACAGGATGGAGAAATGGAGGAGAAAGGGTTGCAGCATGACCACACTGCATTGGGAGTGCTTTCTCCCATTCTCTCTCAGACTCTCTGTCTTTCTCTGACAAACATATATGCTCCCTGGCAACTAAAAAGAAAAAGAAAAATATTCGGAAAAAATATTCGGACTTCATGGCTAGTTCATGGACAGAGTCAGATGTAAAAGAAGAAGGAAAAAGAAGTAAAAATCTGGATGGAGGATGAGAAAGAGAACACTCAGAAAGGCAGAAAACATGATTAGATGCAATGAAAGCAGCCATAATCCCAGATATAGAGTCAAGGAGGTCATACACACATACACACACACACACACACACACACACACGCATCAACAGCCACACCGGGCAAAAAACGAGGAAATCACTACGAAGTTCTGTTTAGATTTTGTTTTCTTCAACTCAGTAGAACCTTGAAATATTCTAAAGTGTTTACTGAGTAGTTGAATTATGGCTCCTGTGATTGAAGAAACAAGTTTCTAATTTTAATTAAATTCAAATTTTAAAATGAAAGAATATAAAGCCTTTTTCCACTAACCACAACTCTATTTGGTAGAACTACTTTTCACTCTGCCTCAATGTCAAATAAGGTCTTCTAAAATGGACAAATCAGTTTTATTCACATGAAAGCAAATATTTAATAAAATAGATTTTTGGTCTCTATTTTAAAACTTTTAAATATGTTTAGAACAAATGAGAATCCGCATTTTCTACTATAAGTTTTATAAACTAAATATAAATAAAGCATTTCTTTTTCATTTATTTATTTTAATTTTTTATATACATTCAATCACATTATTTAGCTTACAAAGTGAACATTTCTCCCTAGTCCAGTTGATCAAAATATCTTCAACCAATAACACCACATCTTCCCATCCCGTCAATGCTCTGCCTCCGTATCCCTCCTCCAAATGTCTTTCCTTAGGCCCCACTTCTCCACCCACACCACATCTGGCATTAACCCCCATCTCTTGTGTTTGTACAACCTAGGTCAATCAGTTTCAGTCACAGAATGCAGACACTCGGTATATATTAAGTGGGGACATACAATGTCTCTCCTTCATTTCTAAAGAAAATTTAGTGCCCAACTCCCATGTGTCCTAAGTACAAAATATCCACCAGATACCAGATAGTACAAAAAAAAAAAATTTAAAAAACAGACATAGTACCCCAAAAAACCCCATAAAATATCTTATAAATAATTTTTACACTGCTTAGTTGTTGAAACAATAATATTATTTTAGATATATAGGATTAAGTAAGGTATATTATTAAATTTAATGCTACCTGTTTCTTTTTACTTTTTAAAATGTGACTACTGGAACATTTAAAATTAAGTATGTGACTAATGTCTTTCTTTTTTTTAATTTTTTTATTTTTTTCTTTTATTTTTTTTTCATTTCCTTTTCTTCCATACATTCAATCACATTATTATTTGTCTTACAAAATGGATACTTAAACAGGTGAACATTTCTCGTACTGTGAATAAAACTACAAAATATCTTCAACAGATAATACCACACCTCTTTGTGCCATTAATGCTTTGCCTCCCCGTCCCTCCCCCAAATGTCCTTCCTCAGACCCTCCTCTTTCACACACACTATATCTGGTATTTACATCTATATACTGCATTTCTATGACCTTTGGCTAATGTGTTTCTATCAGTCAGAGCCATTCTAAAGGAAGAAAGCAAAGCTCCTTTAAAAAACAAAATTTGTTTGTTTTGGGTTTTGCCAAAGGGCTCATGCCCTCTCTGGAGAAAGAGAGAGACAGTGACAGGGAAAGTGAGAAATCATCCTCCCACCTGGGGGAATAGCCATGCAGAAATCCCTTCTCTGTCATTCTCCTCCTGGGATTTTGGGCACGCATTCACACATACACCCCTCATGCGATTTTCAAGCCTTAAGTCCAGGATTAAACTATGGTCCGCCACATGCAAGTCCAGCACAGTAACCACTACGCCACCTGCTGGCCCTGAGGAAGATTATAAATGTTCCTAAAATGGGTAGTGACAAAGAAGTGAGAGGATAGGTAGGCTAGTTATTCTGGTCTAATCATTAGCCATTGTTTTCTTTTTCTTTTTTTTTTGGGGGGGGGAGAGGTTTTCGCTATAGGGCACATGCACTCGCCAGACAGACAGAGAGAGACATAGAAACAGAAAGTGAGAAATCACCCCCCAGGGGGGATGGTCACGCTGCAATCCCTTCTCCTCCATTCTCCTTTCGGGATCTTGGGCACGCACACACACATGCCCGGCATGAGTTTCAAGGGGACGCGAACCGTGGTCGACTACGTGGGAGTCCAGCGACATAGCCATTATGCTAACTGCTGGTTCCCTAGACATTGTTTTCTTATACTGAGAAGTCAAAATGTACCCCTACAAATATATACAATTATTATTTGTTAATAAATGAATATTTCAGAAAGAAAGTTCTGATAGAAATCAACATTCTCACACACAGCCCAAATCTTGCTGAAGACAGGTAAATTCTAATTAATCTGCACTGCTGACTCCTGGGATGAGATGAGCTAGAAAAGCAGAAAGCAACCTTCTTTGTGTCAAATAGGGATCTCACGGTAAGGGGCAATGAGCTCAACTTGCGGGTATGACTTTGGTGGGCTTCCCCACTGGGAGGCCAACTGGGGCAGTCTGAAGGTACCAGCACCTCCTTTCAGAGAAGCTACCCAAAACTGGCAGATACAGAATCCCGAGAAGCAGAGAGACAGACATGGAGAAGCAAAAGGAGCATAGACAAACTCAGAGTGGCAGAGGATGAGAAAACAATTTGCAGCACATAAACCGGAGCACAAGAGCGCTCACAGAGGTGTGCCTGTAACAGGAAAATCCATCCCTCTGTTTGCCAAAGGCAGAAAAGATCTCACTAGCTTTAGCAGTGTATTCTTTGGGGGCAAAAATGCAAACCGATCAATTAAAAGTTTTGCCCAAATATATTCTTACAAGTGAAATTTGTAATTATAGAAATTTCTGTCTTCATTTGCAACAGTGAAAGTGAAAGGTAGTATTACCCACAGCCGAGAGAATATCTTCTACTTTTACAGCCTTTACAAGATATTAGGATATATCCTAGTATCTTGAGACTTTTTTTTAAAAAGAAATATTTTATTTAACTTTATTTATTTATTTTAATTTGACCCGAGAGGGACAGAGTATGTGTGTGAAAGAGAGAGAGAGAGAAAGTCGCCAGGTCCAGGACTCAAACTGCAGCCTGCCACATAGGGAGTCCGGCATCCTTGATCACCATGCCACCAGGTGCCCCCTCTTGGGACTTTTTAAGGTATCAGTACTAATATTATTAAGTCCAGTTGCCTCTGAGTTTTTTGTTTATTCGGCAATTAATCATAAACTATATCACCTCTTAATACTTGCCCCAGAATCCAGAATACTCTGAGCTGAAGACTGATAGCACAGATTTAGAAGCCAAATCAGTAAACACGGTAACAGAAGCAAAGAGGCTTCTAGACGGAAAATGCCAGTCCCAAATAGCTTTCTTCATACTGTACACACGAATCAAATCTAATCCAGCGCTTTCTACATATTTTTGAATAATAATGGTGATAAATTTAGATTACTGGCCTCCTAATCCCCCACTCCCCCAAAAAA
>NW_006159610.1:8703559-8708654 GCF_000334495.1 Tupaia belangeri chinensis | reverse complement strand
GGGGGGGGAGAGGTTTTCGCTATAGGGCACATGCACTCGCCAGACAGACAGAGAGAGACATAGAAACAGAAAGTGAGAAATCACCCCCCAGGGGGGATGGTCACGCTGCAATCCCTTCTCCTCCATTCTCCTTTCGGGATCTTGGGCACGCACCCACACATGCCCGGCATGAGTTTCAAGGGGACGCGAACCGTGGTCGACTACGTGGGAGTCCAGCGACATAGCCATTATGCTAACTGCTGGTTCCCTAGACATTGTTTTCTTATACTGAGAAGTCAAAATGTACCCCTACAAATATATACAATTATTATTTGTTAATAAATGAATATTTCAGAAAGAAAGTTCTGATAGAAATCAACATTCTCACACACAGCCCAAATCTTGCTGAAGACAGGTAAATTCTAATTAATCTGCACTGCTGACTCCTGGGATGAGATGAGCTAGAAAAGCAGAAAGCAACCTTCTTTGTGTCAAATAGGGATCTCACGGTAAGGGGCAATGAGCTCAACTTGCGGGTATGACTTTGGTGGGCTTCCCCACTGGGAGGCCAACTGGGGCAGTCTGAAGGTACCAGCACCTCCTTTCAGAGAAGCTACCCAAAACTGGCAGATACAGAATCCCGAGAAGCAGAGAGACAGACATGGAGAAGCAAAAGGAGCATAGACAAACTCAGAGTGGCAGAGGATGAGAAAACAATTTGCAGCACATAAACCGGAGCACAAGAGCGCTCACAGAGGTGTGCCTGTAACAGGAAAATCCATCCCTCTGTTTGCCAAAGGCAGAAAAGATCTCACTAGCTTTAGCAGTGTATTCTTTGGGGGCAAAAATGCAAACCGATCAATTAAAAGTTTTGCCCAAATATATTCTTACAAGTGAAATTTGTAATTATAGAAATTTCTGTCTTCATTTGCAACAGTGAAAGTGAAAGGTAGTATTACCCACAGCCGAGAGAATATCTTCTACTTTTACAGCCTTTACAAGATATTAGGATATATCCTAGTATCTTGAGACTTTTTTTTAAAAAGAAATATTTTATTTAACTTTATTTATTTATTTTAATTTGACCCGAGAGGGACAGAGTATGTGTGTGAAAGAGAGAGAGAGAGAAAGTCGCCAGGTCCAGGACTCAAACTGCAGCCTGCCACATAGGGAGTCCGGCATCCTTGATCACCATGCCACCAGGTGCCCCCTCTTGGGACTTTTTAAGGTATCAGTACTAATATTATTAAGTCCAGTTGCCTCTGAGTTTTTTGTTTATTCGGCAATTAATCATAAACTATATCACCTCTTAATACTTGCCCCAGAATCCAGAATACTCTGAGCTGAAGACTGATAGCACAGATTTAGAAGCCAAATCAGTAAACACGGTAACAGAAGCAAAGAGGCTTCTAGACGGAAAATGCCAGTCCCAAATAGCTTTCTTCATACTGTACACACGAATCAAATCTAATCCAGCGCTTTCTACATATTTTTGAATAATAATGGTGATAAATTTAGATTACTGGCCTCCTAATCCCCCACTCCCCCAAAAAAAGCCTTTTACTTTTTTCATGAAGGAGATAGGTGGAATTCACAGCAGAAAAACATTCTAGAGTTGTATATCTAATAGCCAGTAGCCACAAATATTGATTACATGTTGAAATGAAAGTTTGACTGTATTAGGTTCAATAAACTGTATGATTAAAATTAACATTACCTGTTTCTTTTCATTTTTTATAAAAGAAGCTACTAGAAAAAATTAAATCAATGGCTCCCATTATCTTCCTATTGTCTAGCACTGTTCCAAAGTGGCCTAGTTAAGCCCCCTACAAGCACAGGGGTGGGGAGAAAGCCCACTTTCACCCCTGCAGGCTATGAGGCTGATGTAATTCCTGAACAGGACCCAGCAAGCCCGGTGGAAAACTGGGCGCTGCCTGCATTCCAGACCCTCCCCAATGCAGTGCCCATGACTGAAAGCTGTTCTGCTGTTAGCAACCACTGTGGATGGACCCAAAGTGGCAAGCGGTTTTCCAAAGGGAGGTATTCTGAGACTCTATCGCCCCCTACCACAGAGACTGTGGTTCAAGATATCTCTTCAGAATTGAGGAATGTGTCCCCTAGCTGTCCCAGTGTTGCCTTCTGAAGCTCAAAGCTAAAGTCACTCTAGGAAATGCTCTCACCAAAGTCAGCTGCTGCTTCCAGGGTTCAACCCTTGCTAAGCAGTAGCCTGCACCTGACAGGTCAATGAGAAAGGGCGGGAGGGTACAAAGGCCCAGCCCTTTGCCTCAATCCAGGGTTCTCTGAAGGGCCCTTCAGTCTCCAGAGCTCCTGTGGGATGGGCTGAGAACTTGGTTGCAGCTCCACTGTGTGTGACTGCTCCCACTGCCCAGGTAAGCCTCTCTTCCCTCCAGGCCACTCCCCAGTAAACTCCCTCCATGCCAATATATCCCTAGATGTGTGAAGAACACATTATAGCTAGAGTGTATGTGCATGCGCACATACATGTGCACACAAATGCACACGCACTGCATGCACTTCATCTGTTTAACAGTTGGGCCCAGAAATTACGTCAGGATATTTGGGTCAGCTAACACAAAAAAACAACCTAGCTCCTGGCAGCTCCTGCAGGCTTGCTCACTTGCAATGGTTATTAATGTTTGTCAGACCCTGCTCTGCTGGGGAGAGGGAAGAAATTCTGACACCCAAGAGTTAACCTGCCGATGCAGCTGGTTATCTCACTAAGTCAGAGCCCTTCGCTAATAAGCCCAACATGTACGCTCCAGCTATTCCAAGGGGGCCAATTAATTTCATTCTGTTCCTTGACCACAGGCTGTACCCCAAACCACACAGACTCCCGGCAACACACTTGCTGTTGGTCACAGGATGGCTGTGTGGGAACACAGGCTTAGGTGGCACCAACAGTGACTAGGTCAGGTGACTCAGCCAGGCAACCCAGGAGGGGGCTGCTCCAACCACAGGTCTGCTGTAATCGCTTGGTTCCCTGACTGCTTCCATCACAAAGGGAAGTGATTTTTCTTCCAGAGGTGGCTCTCCTGCACTCCTTACCTCTCCCTGTTTTCTCTCCTCTGGAACATTACTTCTCTACTGGCCCACTGCAGCCCTGATACTTCACTCAACAGCATGGGTGTTTTTGTTTCATGTTTTTGTTTTGTTTTGTTTTAAGTATGAAGAATCTTGGTGTGCAAGATACACACAGTTGAGATATATTGTAAGCGTGACCTTTTATTGCACACTCATAGACCTTTCCAATCTGGACTCAGATCCAATTCCTGGGCTTCAGGTTAAGACTCACTTTCTGTCAACAACCTGCCCCACTGCCTAGGCTCTGAGCCTGGGGACAGGGACACAATTTGCTAATTCAGATCTCCAGTGAGAGAGCCACCCAGAAATCATCACATGCTTTATTTACCTCCTTTCGTCCTAACTTACAAGATCAAGTATTTGGTTTTAATGTGATGGTGGGAGGGGTTGTTTTACTGTAATAAAGACCCATGCTCATATTAGTGGAAAGAAAAAAAAAAACTCAAAAGAGAAAAGTCACTCATCATCCTACCACCCAGAGATAACCACTGTTAACATTCTGATTTGTTCCCTTAGCAGCCCTTGTCCACACTATATGTATGTATTTCCTTATAACATTCTAACTCAAAGGACGAGCTACGTAAATTTTGCATTCCCATTTTTCAATTAACATTCAGTATATAAGCAATTCTTCGTGTCTAAAAATCCTGCCCAAATGTCATAAATAATGGTTACAGCATCACCTACTATTTAACTGAATCATCATTTAACTATTACTCCCATTTTTGAGGATTATGATCATTACCAGTGTTCAGTGATGAACACTTTGAATGCAAACTTTCTGGGTGTTTCTTTAGGATAAGAAACGTTGTCCCCTTAAATAAAATGACTTAGCCAAAGGGTCAGAATATTCTAAGACCCTTGGTAAATATGGCCAAATTGATTCAAATAAGATGATAGTAATTTGATCTCCTATGAACAATGAATTAGAGTTCTCTAATTTTATTAGGTTAAAAAAATGTGCTGATAAATGTACTAGTTTGCATCTCAGATCACTAGATGAAACGGAACACTTGCCACATTTGTTAGAAAAGCCAATTTCTTTTTTCTTTTTTCTTTTTTTTTTTTTTTGAGAGGTTTTTCACAATAGGGCGCATGCGCTCGCCAGACAGAGAGAGACAGAGAGACAGAAAGCGAGAAACCACCCCCCAGGGGGGGATGGTCATGCCGCAATCCCTTCTCCTCCATTCTCCTCTCGGGATCTTGGGCACGCACGCACACACGCCCGGCGTGAGTTCTAAGCCACCAGGTCCGGGACGCGATCCGCGGTCGACTACATGGGAGTCCAGCAACATAGCCATTACGCTAACTGCTGGTTCCCAAGCCAATTTCTTTTTGTAACCTGTTCATGTCCTTTATATATTTATTTATTGCAGTTTAAATCTATTTGCATGCCTTCTTACTATATTCAGGAAGTTAATATTTTATCTATCATATTGGTTGCAAGTATATTCCCATTCTTTTTCTTGCCTCTTAATTTTCCATTAATTTTTGGCCTGCACAGTTTTTAATTTGAATGTAAACAATCCTATCAGTCTTTTCCTACATGATTTCCCTTAAGCCTGGAAAACCTTTCTACCGTCAGGACATCAGATAATTACTTACCTGTTTTGTCTACTTTGTCTCATTTCCCACTGACTGTTCCCACTCCCAAAGTGTTCCTAATCAGCTTCTTTCCAGGCCTTCACTCATTCTGGATTATTTTATGCCAGCTCCTCACCCCTCCCCTCACCCATGTACTGCAAGTGCTCGAGGAGGAGAGGAAGGACGATCACTTTGCAATGACCTTATGTATTTAGGGGAAGACTCAGGCTGCATGTGGTTGGCCTGGCTCTTCTTCCGAAGTTGGGCACAGGGCCAGAGACAGAGCCCCAGTGCCTCCTCACCTCACAAGGGCTGTGTCTCTTTGTGACTAGGGGAGAAAGAAGAGCCCGCTCCAGATTTTGAGGTACTTTTTCAGAGGCACTGATAAACCACTCCCACACATATTTAAAACATCTGCTTTCTCTTCTCT
>NW_006159610.1:8695310-8703505 GCF_000334495.1 Tupaia belangeri chinensis | reverse complement strand
TTCTCTACTTCTCGTCACTAATCTCTGTAACTTCTTGAATTTGGTAGTGCTTCAGTCAGCCACACTGGGGAACTTTTCCACCTCCTTCCCACTCTCCCTGGGATCAGAGCTCCCTTGACCCTGGACATCCCAGTGATCATAGGGACCTCGTGGGGGTGCAGGGTGTTTTCATGGTTTGCTTCTCTGAGGACGTTAAGAAACTGGAATCAGAGAATACCATAGGACCTCTGGTCTGGATCTCTTACCTGTTACTTCCTGGTGATCCAACAGAGACAAGACCCTTTGTGTGTTCTCCTGTTTGCTCTCATTAGAAAATTAAACTGTGTACAAGCTTAAGGAGCATCACACACCTAGGATAGGAGGGCAGAGGTGGGTTCAGCCCAGACATGCTGGAAGCCAGCAGGAGCACGCTATGGGTCTGGAGAGACTGAAGATCCAAAGGACAAGGATCATGCCCATCTTGCCCACCATTATACCCCCAAGGAACCAGGAATACCTGGCAATTTCTTAGGGCTCAATAAGTATTAAAGAATGACTCAGGATATCCTATCTATCACATACCCCTATGAAATAGGGTGACTAAAATATATGTAGGCAATGAATTACTTGGAATTATTCACAGAGGGTCACTTGGCTTTTGTTTTGTTTCTGTAACCAGTGCACTTTTTCAATCTGTGTCTGGCCTTGTGCCCCACAAACACATTTTTAGTCCTTTCACTTCAAGTTCCTTAACTTTCTCTGGGCCTCATCACTAAAATGATAAAGTTAGATTAGATGATCTCAAATGTCACTTCTAGCTATAAAATTCCATGATTAAATTAATAACTTGGAGATGAATGCTTTTATTGAAGGTTATAAATTTTGTTCTGTCTGCATATGGGCTTAGCATACATGCCATAATTTACATCAGACTCTACTTTCCTGGAAACTAAAGTTCAAAAGGGAATTAGAACCATGAGTGGCTTTTCCTAGCCTACCGTGTATGCTGCAAATCATACTGCAAGCAAACATTCTACACCAACCAGGAAACTATTATTAGTATAATAACATATTCCACAGATTCCTGACTACAATAAATCAGAAGGCTTTGTTCTATGATTCTGAAATTTGGTAGTGGCTATCCCAGTTTCTTGAAAAACATCAATCACAAATAAAGATGTATAGCTGGAAGCCCATTGGCCATTGAAGCTAATGTGATGGGAAGCTCTTAAGCTAATATTCTAGGACATTCTATTGAGTCTTCAGAAAAGTCAGGACATATTTTTCTGCTTTTCTATGCAAAAATGTGGCATGACTTTTCCAATGACCTAATATCTAGTATTCATGTGAAAATTAATATCAAAATTAAAATTGATCATAGGATTTCTTTTTACACGGCCTTCGAATCTGATGGCCTGTGTTCAGGGCGTGCCAACTCATTTGACTATTTGCCTAATTAGGAAGGTAAATCTGCTGTGCCCGCTGCCAGCAATCATGCCGTGCATTTCAAAGCCAAATATAAATGCCTTTTGTATCACCCACTGTTTTTGGATTATTCACCTCCCACGCCTGCATTGACAATGCGGAACTGACCAAACTGTTTCTCTTCTCTGTCTGTCCTGTGTTCTCTCACCAAGCTTGGCTCTGCCACAAAGAAAAGAGTACAGATGGCACAGAAATAGTTGGAGGGCATGGTCTGAGAAGACACAGGGGAAATAGGATTTGATTAACAAAGTGCGAAGGCATGTGTTGGTCACGCAACCCATGGACCAGGTTCTTACTGGAAACTGTGATCTTGTCTGACCCTGCTGGCAAATGCCGACCAACCGGGCTGGACAAACAGAAGACAGTGCTGTTGTACCTGCATTTCTCACCTGCTTCAGACTCTTCTGCCATCATAAAGCTTTATGCATCCTCCATTCTAATCACATGGGCCTCTTCCCTGCTGCTCAGACATCCCTCCAGCCTCCTCATCTCCCTGACTTTGTACAAGCTGTTGCATCAGTCTAGAAACTCTTTGTTTCTGGGGCCAGATAGTGGCACAGCAGTGATACAACTGGACCCACATGAGAAGGTCCCAGGATCGCATCCTGAGGCCTCTATGTATGTGTGTGCCCATGATCTGTGCTGGTTGAGGTTGGGGGTAGTTTGCAGCATAAAGACTCTTTAATAGATCCTTAAAGTTGGGGGTCCCTTTCTCTACCTCACTCTGAACATAAATAAACGAACTGAAAAATAAGGGGGGAAAAGCCTTTGTTTTCCTTATTTGCCTGGGAAGTCCCAGCCATTCTTCAAGGTCCAATTTGAATCTTGCCCCCCATAATAATGATCATCTAGATCATCCTAATTGCAGTAAAATGATCTCTCCTTCTCTCTGTCATTCATGGCATTTGATTTGCTTCTGTGTGCATTTCTTAAAGGGATTTAAGTATAAGCACAGACACTTTAAGTTTTAAGCAGTAGATAGGCATGTGAGCTTCTAGCTGCACGTCTTTATTATATTCATTTAACTCCAACCAGCAAGAGGCAGGCTATAAAAAGAAGGCATTACCCTTCTCTTGGTGCCACCTGGACCAGACATCTTCAAACACATCACAGAGAACCACTGTTCCTAGGGAGACATAAGCCCCATGCCCTAGGGTTGGAATTGTCCAATTTCAGCTAAACACAGGAATCCTCAGAGCTAGCTAAAATGCAAATTCCCAGGCCAGTTTTAAGATTTCGATTCAATAGTTTGGACTTAGAGAACAAGAAACTGCATTTTTGTAAACCCACTCAGATGATTCTGATGCTGGTGGTCCAGGGGCCACTATCTGGAAGTTCTTCCTTGAGGAATGTTTTATGTGATTGGGACAGATGCACCATGACATCAAAGAGGTTAATCTAGGCATTGCTGATTTTGCAAAAGGGAACAGTGCTTTTTGGTAGAGAACTCAAGGAGATGCAGAGAGGTCTCAACATTCCTTTCACCAGCAAAAGACCCAGCTCAGAGTTTTCCAGAGTTCCCTGAAAGTATCTGTATTGTAAGAGGTCAAGAGCTCTTTCTTTAATGACAGAACCCAGACCTCAGTGGGATATGGAAGTAGCAGCACCTCAGTCTAGCTTTAAACATCTGTGCTGAGATGCACAGGCACCCCTGAGGACCAACTGAAATAGAGCAAAATCTTATGATGGACTATCATTTGGAGAAAGGTTTCCAGGATTAATATGAAATATGGAGTACAGTCATTCTCAGAGCAGGGCTTGCCCCACTCACAGCAAGATGAAGGAACTTCAAAAAGTTCAAGGAAATGGAATTAAAGTATGAGTTTATTTGGTGCAAAATCTTTTTATCTCTGAATTGTTTTTTTACACAATGCACATTTCTACCAGCTTCATGAAAGATTCCTTGTATTCTACGTTCACAGTTCCCTAGGTCAGCACCATTATGCTCTGAGCTAATTGCTTATTGAATGACCCCAGTCTCACACTTTTAAATGCCCTTTAATTAATTAAAGAAATGTCTTACATGCCTACTATGTGCCAAACAGCACACTAGACCTCAGTATTCAAAGATGAACAAGAGACATTCCTTGCTTTGGGGTACCCAAGCCTGGCAGTAAATCATTAGAATATAAATAGAAAGTGTACTGATAGCAATCTCCACAGGAGGGGACCCAACAGGCCTTGAAGAGAGGAGGATGGAAGATTGAGACCTAATCTTAGAGTTGACAGTCTTTTCCAGGGTTACCATATGTGACTCAATATACTCTCCCTCCATCTGCTCCAAGTTTCAGTAGAACTTCCCAACTAAGGGAACTGCCATCTTCTATTCACTCTGGCTGGGAGGGAGGTAGCTCACAGCTGTGCTCAGATGGTCTCCTCAAGCTCTTCTCAACCAAGCTGTGACGTCTCCATTACCGGTCCCTAACCCTAACCCTAACTCTAACCTCTAACGCTAACCTTAACCCTAATTTTTTAATACCTGCTTCCAGGATCTGGGACTGGTGGATCCCTGAGGGTCTTGTTCCAAGGGGCTCAAGGCTGAAGACCCATGAACACCCTTGGGCAAGGGAGAGCTTTCTGCAGGAGGACGAACTGAAGTTACAGTGAGAGGGATAAGGAAGTTGAGCCCCTACATTAATATGAGTTAATTGGTGTTTAATTCACTTTCACTCTAACGAAGAGTTAAATTGTATGGAAAAAGTGATGTTGGTTAGACCATGTGGTCAATTATCTGAAGAACCAGCTCACCCGCCATGGGAGAATTGCAGGATGGTGCAAAGCCATGCCAATCTGCAGCTCCCATCAAGCACAGCAGCTTCAGCCTTGCAAGCCGGGCGTCTGAGAGGCCCTCCAGCTTCCAGGGAGCTGGCCTTGCTCTGTCCCTACACAGAATGCTGCAGCAAAGATACCACATTCAATATAAAAAGAAAGCAGAAATGACTGGTACTGAGTGCAAACTTACCTTACTAAGCAAGTGTTTATTTTTATGAGGCATCAGCAATTTTTCTAAGACTACATACTGAATAAACTGCAATCATTGATTACATTAATGGATTACCTCTAGAGAAGAAAACTAATTACATTTTTTTATGAATTGCAAAACATAGATTAATTTCAAGCTTCCCTGGCAACCCTGTCATTCTTTTCTTGAGCTCATTGACCAGTCAGTGATAGAGCTCTGGGTCAGGAGATTCAAGCTGTGGCAAAGAAGCTGGGACCTTGACAAGGCTTTGTTCACTCATTCAACAAATTTGCACTGAGTTCCTTGACTTCTGGGTCCACCAGCTTGTTCCAGACACTGGAGGTACAGGTGCAAAAAAGACAAGGTCTCACTCTTCTTGGAGTTCCCCAAAGTGTTAAACAGCTTCAGAAGCGATGGAATCCCACATGTCCCTGAACCCGACAAGTAACTGCTGGGCTTTATTTTCTGGACACCAATTAGGACCTGGTGCCTCTAATCCAGGGGTTGTCAACCTCCTTTTCCTTGAGAGGAAAATTCAAAGAGTAGGAAAAGTATTAAGTAGGGAGAGACATGGGAGAGAACCTGGAGAAAAAGCCTCTGGCCAACGGCACACCAACTGATAGCTGATTGATATATTCAGAGATGGCAAAAGTAAGGTAATAAGAAAATAAAAGCAAACAAAGACAGAGCTTTAAAAAGGCGAAAGAGGGACTAGCGGATGACATAATGGTTACATCGCTGGACTCCTATGTAGTCGACTGTGGTTCAAGTTCTGGACCTGGTGTCTTAAAACTCATGCTGAACATGGGTGCATGTATGCCCAAAATCCTGAGTGGAGAATGTAGAAGAGGGATTGCAGTGTGGCCATCCCCCTACGGGTTGATTTCTCACTTTCTGTCTCTCTGTCTCTCTGGCAAGCACACGACCCTATAGCAAAAATCTCTCTCTCTAAAACAAAAAAAAAAAAAAGGAGAAAGACAAATGGCTAGTAACCATCTCTTAAATTCAAAATTTCTCAAATAATAGAATAGAACATTTCAAAAATTATTCCTCATCGATCAAATTAGCATATATTTGGGGAGGAAAATATTTCAAAATAAACTAAGACTATAAAAGGGTTTGACTTTTCTAGAAAGCAATTTGGCATTACATATCAAGAACCTAAAACAAAAAAGAAAGAAAGAAAAAGAAAGCAAGCTTGTATCTTTTGAGCTAGTAGTTCCCATTCTGAGTACTTACTGTAAACAAATTATCAAAAATATTATCAAATATGTATGTGCAAGGGTTATCATGATAATATTATCATAATAGTTCAGCATAAACATTTCATTTTAGAGGCAAAGTTAAGTAAATTATATCGGTATGACAGAATATTATGAAATCCTTAAAATTAAGTTTATGAGAAGTCTTGACAAAGGGAAATGTTTATAATTATAAGCAAAACTTGGGATATGAAACTAGAAAGCATTATTTGTATTATGGAAACAAATGCAGTTAAATACAAAGGAATGCATGCCATCACAGTAATTCAGCTGTTGATGGCATTTTTAGGTGGGTTTTTATAGTAATCATGCTTTATCTTGAAAATCAGAAGAAATAAATAAGTTGCTCAAAAGAAGATAAGGAGGGGAAAATATTCATCCGATGAGGAAGAAAAAGGATGTCTCCCCTGTACCAGGGAACAGGGTTGGGATTAGGGTGGGTGATATGGGAAAGGATTTCAACCAGAGACTTAAAGGATTCAGAAGATGGCCAACACTGGGACCAGCAGTTAGCGTAATAGCTATGTCACTGGACTCCCATGTAGTCCTGGACCCGGTGGCTTAAACTCACACTGGGCACATGTGCGTGTGTGCCCGGGATCCTGAGAGGAGAATGGAGGAGAAGGGATTGTGGCGTGGCCATCCCCCTGGGGGATGATTTCTCACTTTCTGTCTCTCTGTCTCTGTCTGTCTAGTGAGCACACGCGCCCTATAGCAAAAACCTCTCCAAAAAAAAAAAAAGAAGAAGATGGCAAACACTTACTGTCTAGAGTAGCACTTGGTGACAACATCTTTTCAAATTTCCTCCTTCAAGATTAATCAGATTTACTGTTAAGTTTCAGTCTCCCTGATAACACTTAAATAAACTCAGCCTAAGTCTATGGGATTTTAAGTCTTCCTTGATTCCACCATTTTCAGCCCCTGGGATGAATCCTAGCTGGTCCTAGAAACTTCATGCATTATTACCATCCAAAATATGTCTCAACGGAGCCAGCAGGTGGTGCGGTGGATAAAGGCGCTGGACTCCCACATGGCTGACGGCAGCTCGCGTCCAGGACCTGGTAGCTTACTTTCTCATTTTCCCTCTCTCTCACACACACTCTGTCCATCTCTGATCAAATTTAAATAAATACATAAATAAATAAAATAAAAAGTTCAATAAAATAATTCTTTAAAAAAAAAGTCTCAAAGCATAGCACTTTTTAAACTTTTTTCGAAAAATCCATAGCACTTTTTAAACTTTTTTCAAAAGTCTCATAGCACTTTATAAACTTTTTTCAAAAAATCCTTAATAGTAAGATAAAAAGTCTACCCCCCTCCCACAGAAAAAAGTACTGACTATAATCTGTTGACTCTTTAGATTCTCAGGAAGCTCTGTCCCACTGAAGGAGATGATTTACATAGTCTTGGAAAGCCTCTAAAGAGGGTGCCCCATCTGTTCGGCACTTACCTTTCACTCAGTAAGCTATAAATACTTAATGATGAGGCCAACAGTGATGACTAAGTTGATCAATAGTGATCATGGAGATAGCATTCCATTTCCATGCACTAACAGGACGATAGCGAGGGAACAGAGGAAAGCTACCCGTTCAGGGAGGATGTTGGCTATTCCTTCCTGTTTGCTTCACTCAGCCATTGGTCATCCCCAGCTGATACCAGCTAGGGCTCCCAGAGCGTGCCAAGATCATTACGAGACTGTGCTAGAAGTTCTGACAGCTGATATGGAGGTGCCAGCCATTTCCTCACCACTGTCCTTCAGCCATGCAACTTTAATAAGCCCAACCTCGAGAAAGGAAAAAGGAGCCTGGGACCATATTGAATTATTCATAGCTCCAACCTGGTAAGGCAGAGGAAGCCCTCTTATAAGAGTAAGTGATAGCTACTCATTGATTTTTCCCTCTTCATGACCCCTACGTGAGAATTCAGTTTAAAAATCAACGACTGAAGAAAATCTGATTATCTTCTTAACTATGAGTTTGCAAATAATTAGTGAATCTGAGAATTGTGTTTCAGTTGACATTTCTTTTCTCAAAAATAATTTTGATATCTTAAACTTGATTAGAAAAGAAAAAGAACAAGGACCTTAGTATATATAAATTTATTTAAGTATAATGCATTTATGAAAACTAATTTCTATGGCTTAATGACCATGATCAAAGTGGTCTTATTTAGTAACAGAATAAAAATTATTATTAGCCTTAAGACTTAAAGGCCAACAAGATATTGGTTCATGCATTTATTAAATGCCTAATTTAAATTAGCATTTGAATATAATAAATATATATGTGGAACCAGCAGGTGGTGTAATGGTTACGTTGCTGGACTCTCATGTAGCTGATTACAGTTCAAGTCCCAGACCCAGCAGCTTAAAACTCATGCCAGATGCATGTGCATGTGTGCCCAAAATCCCAAGAAGAGACTGGAAGAGAAGGGACTGTGGCAACGATCACCCTTTTAGGGGGTGATTTCTCACTCTCTGTCTCTCCATCTGTGTATATATATATATA
>NW_006159610.1:8688984-8695282 GCF_000334495.1 Tupaia belangeri chinensis | reverse complement strand
TATATATATATATATATATACATCTGTGTGTATATATATATATATATATATATATATATATATATATATACACTTTGTATGTATATGCCTTAGTTCTGTGTATAAAAAGAGAAGTGTAAGTTCAACAATGACAATAACAAATAGTTCATCTTCCCTAAATTTTAAGGAAAGCCTGTGTTCTAGAATTTATCCAATGTTCTATGCCCATAGGTGGTGCTGATAAATGTTGTTTTGGAGATAAGGACAGTCATTGTGTTCCTATATGAAGTGGGTTAAAAAATAGCCATGAAAGCTTATTTCAGACCTTGTCCATACTCCTCAGAATCTCATCTCTCTTCTGTAAAACACTTACATGAGCATACCCACTTTCATAAAGGTGGTCCTGCCTCCTTACTTTATCAGGTCTCACATATCCACCACTGAGAGTCTTGTCCAGACCCATTATCTCAGACCTGGAATACTCCAGAAGGCTCCTCGTAGTGTCCAGGCTCTGCCCACCTCCATCCATCCCATACCTAGTTGACAGATGAATGTCCTAAAGTACCATAGTCATAACAGTCACCCACCATTTGACTATTTGTGAGTTAGTTAACTTCTGTTAGCCTCAGTTTCCTCATTTGTCAAACAGTTTTAATAATAATTAATCATATGCACCCTGTAGTCTGCTTGGGATTTAAGTGCAATGATACATATGTTAAATAATAAGTAGTAGGTATCATTACAAAAGAATGCAAGCTTCATGGGAGCAGGGATTGTTGCCTCTTCCAACCAATACTAGAACCAATACTAGTTCCTGGTAAATTATCAGAATTCAATACGTTTTACTTGCGTAAAACGATTGAGGTTATTTTGGGCCTACTTTACATACCACTACTCCTGGTATGTTATTCAAGCTGAAATGGTCTTTTTCTTCTCCGAATATATTTTTGTTTGCCAGCATCCTCTATTACTGGTCTCTGCTGTCCTGGATTTGTGTCACTACTCTGTGTTCTCAAGTAGATTATAGGTTCCCTGAGGGTGTCTCACTACCTAGCTCCAAAGCTGTGCACACCACAGATCCTCGTAACCATGGGGAATGGAGGACTGGCCTCTTCCAAGAACAACCAGGGATGGCTCCTCATTGATCAGCTCTGAATGGGAATGGGAAGAATCCCAGCCTGTCTCCTCTGATTTAATCAGGGAACAGAGCCAGGCTAGTTATTTTTCTAATTGCACATTTCTGTTAGCTCTGCAAGCCAAACAATAGCTGCATTTCAAACTTTAACCATAAACCTGAAATGCCTACTCTTCTTGATGTAAGTAGTTTTTACCTCCTGGAAATAAAAAGGTCCTTTGAAGGTAGGAGCTGGCAGCAATGTAGGATGGGGGAGGCTGGCATGTAATACACAGTAACATATGGACAAAGCCAGACTGAGAGGGAGAGAGAACAAGACGGTGCTGGCCTAGAGTTTCCCACTGGACCTTGGTGTTGACACTGTCCCCCATGCTCATGGACACCCACATGAAAGAGCAATCCCTTTCTTTATGCTTTTGCCCCTTCCCCAAAAGAATATGCTCATGAGCTTCAAGGAGGAGGTAACTTGATGTAGGGTTGCTTTTCCTAGTTTCCCTGGCAACCGTGCAGCATCTAGAAGCTCCAGGACTGAGGCAGTAGGGTGGGGTGGAGGATGGGATATGAGTGCTGGCATCAGTCAAGTGTGTCACATCGACACCCATGTTTAGCAGCCTGTCAGCTTCAGAAGCTTACACACACCACAACACACACCTCTGAGTGTTCATTTCTAATTTGGTGCCAGGTGCCCAAGCAAAGAACCTCTGAGAAATGTTACATAATGAGTCTCATTTTACCAAAATGAATGATCCTTACCACCAAAGACACTTGGCATGCCTTGGCTGGGTTCCTGGATTTCATACCAGCCTACACAGGATGCATCGAGGGGCATTCATTGATTTTGTATCTGCAGTTGGCTATGAACTGAAAACAAGGGACAAAGGAGTTTAGACTTCCACCATGGGGGTTGAGGATGTCAGATTTGGGGAATCCAGATTAATAATAAGAAATATAGTCAGAGTAGGAATGGCAAATTCATTCAGAAGCAAAATTGCCTAGAAGGTAGAAAGATGTAAAGTCTCCAACTGAAATGAGTTCTATTCCAAAACCTCATTTGTAAGTCAGTTATTTAGAATTCAGAACCCATTTCCAGAGAAGTCATGTCTGTTATAAATGATGATTGAGTTTCTAGGCTAGTCCACAAAAGCCTATTTAACTCATAATGCAGATGAAATACTATACATTTGCAATGAGAAGCAATAGAGAAAAAAAAAAACCCTGTTGTGATACCAGTAATTAAATGAAAAAGAAAAACAGAAAAGTGGAAAATAAATAGCTTTCTTTCATTTCTTTTGAATGCTAGAGCTCTTGGTAGGGTGCTTCATTTACTTTAGATAGTAGGATGGAGCCTATGGTAGGTGAGTGGTGGTCGACGAACTAGGTCTTTGGAAGAAGAGAAGAGGGATGGGCCTTCCTCACTAGATATGGGGGCTCCCTTGGGCTAAGGAAAGAGGATGAATTTTGCAGTCCCATGGCCTGAGGTTCTGGTCCCACCTCTATCTCTTATTATGGCTTTGGAGGTGGGACTAGACCTCTTCAATCTTAGCTCCCTAACTGGAAACCTCACCTGATTGCTTCTGAAAACTGACTTCCTGGCAGATTCTGTGGTACACCAACTCAACCCAACCCCACTTCATGGAAGAACCTGCTGCCCAGGTTCCAGGAAGTCTATTGGCCTGCAGTAGCCAGAACCTTTGGGGACCGCTCAGACATGGAAAGCCACATGCCCAATGTCACCCACTTTGTGGATGGGGCTCCCATTCATGAAGCAGCCAATGTGGGAACACAAAGGACCAGTCACTTCAGCCCAACAGGAAACTGCAAAGCCCCTCCTAGGCCAGAACCTTCCTGAGGGAGTCATCCCACCTTCATCCCAGCCCAACCTATCCTCTGCCCTTTCACAACAGACCCTAAGGGCACTCAATGAACATCTCCTCACTGAGCTCCATCTGAGTCCAATATCCAGGGAAGCCAACCTGTAACGGCTTCACTCAGATTGGGCAAGGATAAATGATGAGACCTTTTCCCTGCTGCTTCTCCTTCCCTGACAGGGCACACGTTGACAGGAAAGAAATACTCCAGGTAGCTCTGGGGTTGGAGCTGCTGGGAGCCTAAAGACAGAATGACAAACAAGAACCTCAGGGACTCCAGTAAATGTGCATTCATGTCCCCCTGAAAATAGCTGGAGCATACAGATAACTTATCAGGTTTTGTTTTCAATGTATGAGCATCCATTATTAAGAGTTTATATTTGAGAAATAGAATCTATGTAATAAATCAAAGAAGTGCTTATTCGGATCTATTATAGTCTATCCAATACAATAGCCACTGTCAATGTGTGACTATTTAAATTTAAATTTCTTTACATTTTAAAATTTTTGAAATTCAGTTCCTTGGTTAAACTAGTCATATTTCAAGTGCCCAATGGCCACATGTGACCATGGCTGCCATATTGGGCAGTGTAGATTTACAGAACATTTCCATCACTGTAAAAAAGTTCCATTGGGCAGCTCTAACTGAAAAGTTGAACTATTAAGGACCCAAGAATGTCTGAGTTGTATTCTACAGCAACCATCCATGGAAGGCCCCTCAGATAAATATTCAGGGAGTTAGATACCAGGGAAAGAAAAGGAGAGTAAAAATAGCAGAGAACATCAGTCCCAATGCCTAAGCAGAGAAGGGGCAGGGGTCAGCTCCCAGAATCATCTGAAGAGGCCAGTACCATGTGCCCCAAACATTTTGGCTGTACCCAGTAACTCCATCATTAAGAGAGTGTTCAATATGTCCCTAAACCTAATCAATACACACAGCCTTTCTTCATAGTCTAGGGTTCGTCCTAGAAAGCAACAATGCCAGTCACTCACTACGACCCAATGAGCAAGGCCAAGTCCAGGGGCTCAGCAGTGCCCCGTGGTCTCTATGAGTGAGCCGACTCACTCCCTTACCTTCGTTTTGGACCTGGTTCTTGCCTTGTGGATTTGGTACCTCATATTCTCCAGCTTCCCTGGAATCAGGACTTAAATTTCCTCCCTCATCTCCCCACATGGCTACAGAATAAGCCCAACAACACTCAGACATAGCCTTGCTTACCAAAGGGATTCTGGACAGGCAGGGCCAAAGCCCCCACCTCGCCCAACTGGTGGTTCACAACAGTATTCATCTCCCTGAAATTCTTGGTCCTTCTTACTCGGTAACATAAAATGGGCAGAATCTATGCCCACAGCCAACACAACCCTATGGACCATACCATGGCCAAGATGTGGAAATAAGGAGTACCTTTCCCTCCACTAGGGTAATGTCACCTCCACTGCCTCCGCCTTGACCCTGGAGCAGGCTGTATTCTCTCCCAGGACCCTCCTTACTCTATACCCTCAACATTCTGCAGGATTCTCCTTGGGATATGTGTGCTTTTGCTTCAGGAATAGAAAAGGATCTGATTATAGTAAATATTGGAGACCGCAGCCTTCCTGGAAGGAAGGCTGGGTGCCCGTTAGGAGTGAGTGCTTTGGCACTCATCTCAACAATTTCAATGCAAATGTACTCACATTGCATTTATCTTCAAAGCTATGAAATGCTACTTTCTAGACACCTAGTACACAAATCTTTTTTTAGAGACTCCTGTTATTGTCTAAACTGCATTCTCATTGGACACAACTGACAAATTAGAGGGCTGCTGCTGCTGAGCTACCCCACTGAGGATCTCAAACACCAATGATTTTCTGTTCTGCAACTCCCTTCACAATATGCCACACTGTTGCCAGCAAATAATGCTCTCAGCCATTTTCTACTCCCACACAGTGAACACCTGATGCAAACTCCCATCACACACACCTGTGCAGACAGCAAACGCGCAGAGCCCCACCAGCATGAACAGCCACATACAAGGCAAGCTCACCTGCACAGGCTGCATAAAGTCCATCGGAAAAGTCCCAAGTCCCTGAAGTGTCATTTCAAAACTTTCCCCAGATCCTGAAAGGACGTCAGTGCCCAGTATAGCTCCTGCATTCCAGTAATAATAGCACTTAATGTGGGTTGGCATTAGACTTTGCAGAGTTACTGAGATATTTTGCATTAATCACTTTATCTCATTTAAACTTTATAATAACTCTCAAGGCAGGTATAACTACCTCTGTTTTACAGATGAGTGCACTGGGTTTGAGCACTTAAATACTTTGCCCAGGATCATATACCTACAGAGCAGCAGAGCTGGAACTCAATCCAAGGGCCCCTGGATTCAATGGAGCTTGAAGCCTTTTTCTAAATGAAGGAGGACCCTAAGCATACAGGATAAAGATTTGAAGCCAGTGATTAGAAGGATTCTCTTAGTTAAAACATGTGATGCAAAAAAAAAAAAAATCCACTTCACATCTTCCATGCTATTTTATTCAATTATCAACAAGAAATGGGAAAGGAAAATAAATTATTAAAGTTATAATTAAATAGAAACAGTCAACAAATGACATGTGAATAGAAATTCTGCTTCTGTGTGAGAGGTTGTGCTAAAGGCATCTCTCATCTGAAGCCTGCCCAATCACCCTCCTGTCCTGAGCCTTCTCTGACCTCTACGGCCTACAGCAATGCCCTCCAGACCAGTAGTTCTCACACTTAATGTGTTTTGATGCACACAGACTCTTGTGTCCTACCCCTTGAGATCTGACTCAGCAGGTCTGGGCTGGGGCCCAAGAATGTACATTCCTAACAAGTTCCCAGAAGCTCTGATGCTGCTGGGTCGTGGAGCATGTTTGGCGAGCACTAGAATAGACTCTGAGAGGACCTTCACCACACACCTCAGGCCTTGGTTACTTTCTCTGTTACACCATCTTCGCTCTCTGCCACTTCTCCCCTTTTTTCCCTGTAGTCCCACCCATCTTCAGAACCCCAATGCCCAAGATCCAGGACAAACCTTGATCAGTTCTGGTTGCCACTCCGACAACAATGGCCTACCATATTGTTCTGTCATAGCATCCTGCCCTACATGCCCCACTTCTGACCAATGAACTTGAATACTAGCCACTGTTCTCTATTCCTTATTCTAACTTGCTACAAGCCCACATTTTTTGTAGAACTGGGGCCTGGGGCCTTCTTTGGTCAAATCTCCTCCCTGAGAATTGAGTCATGCAGTCCTGAATCCCAAAGTAGCAATGACTATACTCAGACTCAACCTATTGTCTTTTTTTTTTTTTTTTT